>NW_027474046.1:0-97655 GCF_050947335.1 Megachile rotundata | reverse complement strand
CGACAACTACTATACTTATTACTCTTATTATTATCAATCTAACTCATATTATTAGCCATATTATGCTTATATGATCGATAGAACGACAATTACTATACTCACTACTCTTATTATTATCAGTCTAACTCATATTATTAGCCATATTATGCTTAAATGATCGATAGGACGACAATTACTATACTCATTACTCTTATTATTATCAATCTAACTCATATTATTAGCCATATTATGCTTTTATGATCGACAGAACGACAATTACTATTGTTATTACACTTACTGTTATCAATCTAAATCATATCATTAGCCATATTATGCTCATAGGATCGACAGAACAACAATTACTATACTTATTACTCTTATTATTATCAATCTAACTCATATTATTAGTCATATTATGCTTATATGATCGATAGAACGACAATTACTATACTCACTACTCTTATTATTATCAATCTAACTCATATTATTAGCCATATTATGCTTAAATGATCGATGGAACGACAATTACTATACATATTACTCTTATTATTATCAATCTAACTCATATTATTAGCCATATTATGCTTACATGATCGATAGAACGACAATTACTATACTTATTACTCTTATTATTATCAATCTAACTCATATTATTAGCCATATTATGCTTATATCATCGATAGAACGACAATTACTATATTTATTACTCTTATTATTATCAATCTAACTCATATTATTAGCCATATTATGCTTATATGATCGATAGAACGACAATTACTATACTTATTAGTCTTATTATTATCAATCTAACTCATATTATTAAACATATTATGCTTATGTGATCGAAAGAACGATAATTACTATACTTATTACTCTTATTCTTATCAATCTAACTCATATTATTAACCATATTATGCTTATGTGATCGATAGAACGACAATTACTATACTCACTACTCTTATTGTTATCAATCTAACTCATATTATTAGCCATATTATGCTTATATGATCGATAGAACGACAATTACTATTCTTATTACTCTTATTCTTATCAATCTAACTCATATTATTAGTCATATTATGCTTATATGATCGATAGAACGACAATTACTATACTTATTAGTCTTATTATTATCAATCTAACTCATATTATTAGCCATATTATGCTTATGTGATCGAAAGAACGATAATTACTATACTTATTACTCTTATTCTTATCAATCAAACTCATATTATTAACCATATTATGCTTATGTGATCGATAGGACGACAATTACTATACTTATTACTCTTATTATTATCAATTAACTCATATTATTAGCCATATTATCCTTATATGATCGACAGAACGACAATTATTACTCTTATTACACTCCCTGTTATCAATTTAACTCATATTATTAACCATATTATGCTTATATGATCGATAGAACGACAATTACTATACTTATTACTCTTATTCTTATCAATCTAACTCATATTATTAACCATATTATGCTTATGTGATCGATAGGACGACAATTACTATACTTATTACTCTTATTATTATCAATCTAACTCACATTATTAGCCATATTATGCTTATATGATCGATAGGACGACAATTACTATACTCACTACTCTTATTGTTATCAATCTAACTCATATTATTAGCCATATTATGCTTATATGATCGATAGAACGACAATAACTATTCTTATTACTCTTATTCTTATCAATCTAACTCATATTATTAGCCATATTATGCTTATATGATCGGTAGAACGATAATTACTATACTTATTACTCTTAGTATTGTCAATCTAACTCATATTATTAGTCATATTATGCTTATATGATCGATAGAACGACAATTACTATACTTATTACTCTTATTATTATCAATCTAATTCATATTATTAGCCATATTATGCTTGTATGATCGGTAGAACGATAATTACTATACTTATTACTCTTTATATTATCAATCTAACTCTTATTATAAGCCATATTATGCTTAAATGATCGATAGAACGACAATTACTATACTTATTAGTCTTATTATTATCAATCTAACTCATATTATTAGCCATATTATGCTTATGTGATCGAAAGAACGGTAATTACTATACTTATTACTCTTATTATTATCAATCTAACTCATATTATTAGCCATATTATGCTTATATGATCGATAGAACGACAATTACTATACTTATTACTCTTATTCTTATCAATCTAACTCATATTATTAACCATATTATGCTTATGTGATCGATAGGACGACAATTACTATACTTATTACTCTTATTATTATCAATCTAACTCACATTATTAGCCATATTATGCTTATATGATCGATAGGACGACAATTACTATACTCACTACTCTTATTGTTATCAATCTAACTCATATTATTAGCCATATTATGCTTATATGATCGATAGAACGACAATTACTATTCTTATTACTCTTATTCTTATCAAAGTAACTCATATTATTAGCCATATTATGCTTATATGATCGGTAGAACGATAATTACTATACTTATTACTCTTAGTATTGTCAATCTAACTCATATTATTAGTCATATTATGCTTATATGATCGATAGAACGACAATTACAATACATATTACTCTTATTATTATCAATCTAATTCATATTATTAGCCATATTATGCTTATATGATCGATAGGAGGACAATTACTATACTTATTATTCTTATTTTTATCAACCTAACTCATATTATAAGCCATATTATGCTTAAATGATCGATAGAACAACAATTACTATACTTATTAGTCTTATTATTATCAATCTAACTCATATTATTAGCCATATTATGCTTATGTGATCGAAAGAACGATAATTACTAAACTTATTACTCTTATTATTATCAATCTAACTCATATTATTAGCCATATTATGCTTATATGATCGATAGAACGACAACTACTATACTTATTACTCTTATTATTATCAATCTAACTCATATTATTAGCCATATTATGCTTATATGATCGATAGAACGACAATTACTATACTCACTACTCTTATTATTATCAGTCTAACTCATATTATTAGCCATATTATGCTTAAATGATCGATAGGACGACAATTACTATACTCATTACTCTTATTATTATCAATCTAACTCATATTATTAGCCATATTATGCTTTTATGATCGACAGAACGACAATTACTATTGTTATTACACTTACTGTTATCAATCTAAATCATATCATTAGCCATATTATGCTCATAGGATCGACAGAACGACAATTACTATACTTATTACTCTTATTATTATCAATCTAACTCATATTATTAGTCATATTATGCTTATATGATCGATAGAACGACAATTACTATACTCACTACTCTTATTATTATCAATCTAACTCATATTATTAGCCATATTATGCTTAAATGATCGATGGAACGACAATTACTATACATATTACTCTTATTATTATCAATCTAACTCATATTATTAGCCATATTATGCTTACATGATCGATAGAACGACAATTACTATACTTATTACTCTTATTATTATCAATCTAACTCATATTTTTAGCCATATTATGCTTATATCATCGATAGAACGACAATTACTATATTTATTACTCTTATTATTATCAATCTAACTCATATTATTAGCCATATTATGCTTATATGATCGATAGAACGACAATTACTATACTTATTAGTCTTATTATTATCAATCTAACTCATATTATTAAACATATTATGCTTATGTGATCGAAAGAACGATAATTACTATACTTATTACTCTTATTCTTATCAATCTAACTCATATTATTAACCATATTATGCTTATGTGATCGATAGGACGACAATTACTATACTTATTACTCTTATTATTATCAATCTAACTCACATTATTAGCCATATTATGCTTATATGATCGATAGGACGACAATTACTATACTCACTACTCTTATTGTTATCAATCTAACTCATATTATTAGCCATATTATGCTTATATGATCGATAGAACGACAATAACTATTCTTATTACTCTTATTCTTATCAATCTAACTCATATTATTAGCCATATTAACTTATATGATCGGTAGAACGATAATTACTATACTTATTACTCTTAGTATTGTCAATCTAACTCATATTATTAGTCATATTATGCTTATATGATCGATAGAACGACAATTACTATACTTATTACTCTTATTATTATCAATCTAATTCATATTATTAGCCATATTATGCTTGTATGATCGGTAGAACGATAATTACTATACTTATTACTCTTTATATTATCAATCTAACTCTTATTATAAGCCATATTATGCTTAAATGATCGATAGAACGACAATTACTATACTTATTAGTCTTATTATTATCAATCTAACTCATATTATTAGCCATATTATGCTTATGTGATCGAAAGAACGGTAATTACTATACTTATTACTCTTATTATTATCAATCTAACTCATATTATTAGCCATATTATGCTTATATGATCGATAGAACGACAATTACTATACTTATTACTCTTATTCTTATCAATCTAACTCATATTATTAACCATATTATGCTTATGTGATCGATAGGACGACAATTACTATACTTATTACTCTTATTATTATCAATCTAACTCACATTATTAGCCATATTATGCTTATATGATCGATAGGACGACAATTACTATACTCACTACTCTTATTGTTATCAATCTAACTCATATTATTAGCCATATTATGCTTATATGATCGATAGAACGACAATTACTATTCTTATTACTCTTATTCTTATCAATCTAACTCATATTATTAGCCATATTATGCTTATATGATCGGTAGAACGATAATTACTATACTTATTACTCTTAGTATTGTCAATCTAACTCATATTATTAGTCATATTATGCTTATATGATCGATAGAACGACAATTACAATACATATTACTCTTATTATTATCAATCTAATTCATATTATTAGCCATATTATGCTTATATGATCGATAGGAGGACAATTACTATACTTATTATTCTTATTTTTATCAACCTAACTCATATTATAAGCCATATTATGCTTAAATGATCGATAGAACAACAATTACTATACTTATTAGTCTTATTATTATCAATCTAACTCATATTATTAGCCATATTATGCTTATGTGATCGAAAGAACGATAATTACTAAACTTATTACTCTTATTATTATCAATCTAACTCATATTATTAGCCATATTATGCTTATATGATCGATAGAACGACAACTACTATACTTATTACTCTTATTATTATCAATCTAACTCATATTATTAGCCATATTATGCTTATATGATCGATAGGACGACAATTACTATACTCACTACTCTTATTGTTATCAATCTAACTCATATTATTAGCCATATTATGCTTATATGATCGATAGAACGACAATTACTATTCTTATTACTCTTATTCTTATCAATCTAACTCATATTATTAGCCATATTATGCTTATATGATCGGTAGAACGATAATTACTATACTTATTACTCTTAGTATTGTCAATCTAACTCATATTATTAGTCATATTATGCTTATATGATCGATAGAACGACAATTACAATACATATTACTCTTATTATTATCAATCTAATTCATATTATTAGCCATATTATGCTTATATGATCGATAGGAGGACAATTACTATACTTATTATTCTTATTTTTATCAACCTAACTCATATTATAAGCCATATTATGCTTAAATGATCGATAGAACAACAATTACTATACTTATTAGTCTTATTATTATCAATCTAACTCATATTATTAGCCATATTATGCTTATGTGATCGAAAGAACGATAATTACTAAACTTATTACTCTTATTATTATCAATCTAACTCATATTATTAGCCATATTATGCTTATATGATCGATAGAACGACAACTACTATACTTATTACTCTTATTATTATCATTCTAACTTATATTATTAGCCATATTATGCTTATATGATCGATAGAACGACAATTACTATACTCACTACTCTTATTATTATCAGTCTAACTCATATTATTAGCCATATTATGCTTAAATGATCGATAGGACGACAATTACTATACTCATTACTCTTATTATTATCAATCTAACTCATATTATTAGCCATATTATGCTTTTATGATCGACAGAACGACAATTACTATTGTTATTACACTTACTGTTATCAATCTAAATCATATCATTAGCCATATTATGCTCATAGGATCGACAGAACGACAATTACTATACTTATTACTCTTATTATTATCAATCTAACTCATATTATTAGTCATATTATGCTTATATGATCGATAGAACGACAATTACTATACTCACTACTCTTATTATTATCAATCTAACTCATATTATTAGCCATATTATGCTTAAATGATCGATGGAACGACAATTACTATACATATTACTCTTATTATTATCAATCTAACTCATATTATTAGCCATATTATGCTTACATGATCGATAGAACGACAATTACTATACTTATTACTCTTATTATTATCAATCTAACTCATATTATTAGCCATATTATGCTTATATCATCGATAGAACGACAATTACTATATTTATTACTCTTATTATTATCAATCTAACTCATATTATTAGCCATATTATGCTTATATGATCGATAGAACGACAATTACTATACTTATTAGTCTTATTATTATCAATCTAACTCATATTATTAGCCATATTATGCTAATATGATCGATAGAAGGACAATGACTATACTTATTACTCTTATTATTACCAATCTAACTCTTATTATTAGCCATATTATGCTTATATGATCGGTAGAACGATAATTACTACACTTATTACTCTTAGTATTGTCAATCTAACTCATATTATTAGTCATATTATGCTTATATGATCGATAGAACGACAATTACTATACTCATTACTCTTATTATAATCAATCTAACTCATATTATTAGCCATATTATGCTTATATGATCGGTAGAACGATAATTACTATACTTATTACTCTTAGTATTGTCAATCTAACTCATATTATTAGTCATATTATGCTTATATGATCGATAGAACGACAATTACAATACATATTACTCTTATTATTATCAATCTAATTCATATTATTAGCCATATTATGCTTATATGATCGATAGGAGGACAATTACTATACTTATTATTCTTATTTTTATCAACCTAACTCATATTATAAGCCATATTATGCTTAAATGATCGATAGAACAACAATTACTATACTTATTAGTCTTATTATTATCAATCTAACTCATATTATTAGCCATATTATGCTTATGTGATCGAAAGAACGATAATTACTAAACTTATTACTCTTATTATTATCAATCTAACTCATATTATTAGCCATATTATGCTTATATGATCGATAGAACGACAACTACTATACTTATTACTCTTATTATTATCATTCTAACTTATATTATTAGCCATATTATGCTTATATGATCGATAGAACGACAATTACTATACTCACTACTCTTATTATTATCAGTCTAACTCATATTATTAGCCATATTATGCTTAAATGATCGATAGGACGACAATTACTATACTCATTACTCTTATTATTATCAATCTAACTCATATTATTAGCCATATTATGCTTTTATGATCGACAGAACGACAATTACTATTGTTATTACACTTACTGTTATCAATCTAAATCATATCATTAGCCATATTATGCTCATAGGATCGACAGAACGACAATTACTATACTTATTACTCTTATTATTATCAATCTAACTCATATTATTAGCCATATTATGCTTATATGATCGATAGAACGACAATTACTATACTTATTACTCTTATTCTTATCAATCTAACTCATATTATTAACCATATTATGCTTATGTGATCGATAGGACGACAATTACTATACTTATTACTCTTATTATTATCAATCTAACTCACATTATTAGCCATATTATGCTTATATGATCGATAGGACGACAATTACTATACTCACTACTCTTATTGTTATCAATCTAACTCATATTATTAGTCATATTATGCTTATATGATCGATAGAACGACAATTACTATACTCACTACTCTTATTATTATCAATCTAACTCATATTATTAGCCATATTATGCTTACATGATCGATAGAACGACAATTACTATACTTATTACTCTTATTATTATCAATCTAACTCATATTATTAGCCATATTATGCTTATATCATCGATAGAACGACAATTACTATATTTATTACTCTTATTATTATCAATCTAACTCATATTATTAGCCATATTATGCTTATATGATCGATAGAACGACAATTACTATACTTATTAGTCTTATTATTATCAATCTAACTCATATTATTAGCCATATTATGCTAATATGATCGATAGAAGGACAATGACTATACTTATTACTCTTATTATTACCAATCTAACTCTTATTATTAGCCATATTATGCTTATATGATCGGTAGAACGATAATTACTATACTTATTACTCTTAGTATTGTCAATCTAACTCATATTATTAGTCATATTATGCTTATATGATCGATAGAACGACAATTACTATACTCATTACTCTTATTATTATCAAACTAACTCATATTATTAGCCATATTATGCTTATATGATCGATAGAACGACAATTACTATACTCATTACTCTTATTATTATCAATCTAACTCATATTATTAACCATATTATGCAGATATGATCGATAGAACGACAATTACTATACTCATTACTCTTATTATTATCAACCTAACTCATATTATTAGCCATATTATGCTTAAATGATCGATAGAACGACAATTACTATACTTATTAGTCTTATTATTATCAATCTAACTCATATTATTAGCCATATTATGCTTATGTGATCGAAAGAACGATAATTACTATACTTATTACTCTTATTATTATCAATCTAACTCATATTATTAGCCATATTATACTTATGTGATCGACAGAACGACAATTACTATTCTTATTACACTCCCTGTTATCAATCTAACTCATATTATTAACCATATTATGCTTATATGATCGATAGTACGACAATTACTATACTTATTACTCTTATTATTATAAATCTAACTCATATTATTAGCCATATAATGCTTATATGATCGATAGGACGACAATTACTATACTTACTACTCTTATTATTATCAATCTAACTCATATTATTAGCCATATTATGCTTATATGATCGATAGAACGACAATTACTATACTCATTACTCTTATTATTATCAATCTAACTCACATTATTAGCCATATTATGCTTATATAATCGATAGGACGACAATTACTATACTCACTACTCTTATTGTTATCAATCTAACTCATATTATTAGCCATATTATGCTTATATGATCGATAGAACGACAATTACTATTCTTAATACTCTTATTCTTATCAATCTAACTCATATTATTAGCCATATTATGCTTATATGATCGGTAGAACGATAATTACTATACTTATTACTCTTATTATTATCAATCTAACTCATATTATTAGCCGTATTATGCTTATATGATCGATAGAACGACAATTACTATACTTATTACTCTTATTCTTATCAATCTAACTCATATTATTAACCGTATTATGCTTATGTGATCGATAGGACGACAATTACTATACTTATTACTCTTATTATTATCAATCTAACTCATATTATTAGCCATATTATGCTTATATGATCGACAGAACGACAATTATTACTCTTATTACACTCCCTGTTATCAATCTAACTCATATTATTAACCATATTATGCTTATATGATCGATAGAACGACAATTACTATACTTATTACTCTTATTCTTATCAATCTAACTCATATTATTAACCATATTATGCTTATGTGATCGATAGGACGACAATTACTATACTCATTACTCCTATTAATATCAATCTAACACATATTATTAGCCATATTATGCTTATATGATCGATAGGACGACAATTACTATACTTATTACTCTTATTATTATCAATCTAACTCATATTATTAGCCATATTATGCTTATATGATCGATAGGAGGACAATTACTATACTTATTATTCTTATTTTTATCAAACTAACTCATATTATTAGCCATATTATGCTTATATGATCGATAGAACGACAATTACTATTCTTATTACTCTTATTATTATAAATCTAACTCATATTATTAGCCATATAATGCTTATATGATCGATAGAACGACAATTACTATACTTACTACTCTTATTATTATCAATCTAACTCATATTATTAACCATATTATGCTAATATGATCGATAGAACGACAATTACTATACTTATTATTCTTATTTTTATCAACTTAACTCATATTATTAGCCATATTATGCTTAAATGATCGATAGAACGACAATTACTATACTCATTACTCTTATTATTATCAATCTAACTTATATTATTAGTCATATTATGCTTATATGATCGATAGCACGACAATTACTATACTTATTACTCTTATTATTATCAATCTAATTCATATTATTAGCCATATTATGCTTATATAACTGATAGGACGACAATTACTATACTTATTACTCTTATTATTATCAATCTAACTCATATTATTAGTCATATTATGCTTATATGAACGATAGAACGACAATTACTATACTTATTACTCTTATTATTATCTATCTAACTCATATTATTAGCCATATTATGCTTAAATAATCGATAGAACGACAATTACTATACTTATTACTCTTATTATTATCAATCTAACTCATATTATTAGCCATATTATGCTTATATGATCGACAGAACGACAATTACTATTCTTATTACACTCCCTGTTATCAATCTAACTCATATTATTAACCATATTATGCTTATATGATCGACAGAACGATAATTACTATTCTTATTACACTCCCTGTTATCAATCTAACTCATATTATTAGTCATATTATGCTTATATGAACGATAGAACGACAATTACTATACTTATTATTCTTATTTTTATCAACCTAACTCATATTATTAGCCATATTATGCTTAAATGATCGATAGAACGACAATTACTATACTTATTACTCTTATTATTATCAATCTAACTCATATTATTAGTCATATTATGCTTATATGATCGATAGAACGACAATTACTATACTTATTACTCTTATCATTATCAATCTAATTCATATTATTAGCCATATTATGCTTATATAACTGATAGGACGACAATTACTATACTTATTACTCTTATTATTATCAATCTAACTCATATTATTAGTCATATTATGCTTATATGAACGATAGAACGACAATTACTATACTTATTACTCTTATTATTATCAATCTAATTCATATTATTAGCCATATTATGCTTATATAACTGATAGGACGACAATTACTATGCTTATTACTCTTATTATTATCAATCTAACTCATATTATTAGCCATATTATGCTTAAATGATCGATAGGACGACAATTACTATACTCATTACTCTTATTATTATCAATCTAACTCATATTATTAGCCATATTATGCTTTTATGATCGACAGAACGACAATTACTATTGTTATTACACTTACTGTTATCAATCTAAATCATATCATTAGCCATATTATGCTCATAGGATCGACAGAACGACAATTACTATACTTATTACTCTTATTATTATCAATCTAACTCATATTATTAGTCATATTATGCTTATATGATCGATAGAACGACAATTACTATACTCACTACTCTTATTATTATCAATCTAACTCATATTATTAGCCATATTATGCTTAAATGATCGATGGAACGACAATTACTATACATATTACTCTTATTATTATCAATCTAACTCATATTATTAGCCATATTATGCTTACATGATCGATAGAACGACAATTACTATACTTATTACTCTTATTATTATCAATCTAACTCATATTATTAGCCATATTATGCTTATATCATCGATAGAACGACAATTACTATATTTATTACTCTTATTATTATCAATCTAACTCATATTATTAGCCATATTATGCTTATATGATCGATAGAACGACAATTACTATACTTATTAGTCTTATTATTATCAATCTAACTCATATTATTAGCCATATTATGCTAATATGATCGATAGAAGGACAATGACTATACTTATTACTCTTATTATTACCAATCTAACTCTTATTATTAGCCATATTATGCTTATATGATCGGTAGAACGATAATTACTATACTTATTACTCTTAGTATTGTCAATCTAACTCATATTATTAGTCATATTATGCTTATATGATCGATAGAACGACAATTACTATACTCATTACTCTTATTATAATCAATCTAACTCATATTATTAGCCATATTATGCTTATATGATCGATAGAACGACAATTACTATACTCATTACTCTTATTATTATCAATCTAACTCATATTATTAACCATATTATGCAGATATGATCGATAGAACGACAATTACTATACTCATTACTCTTATTATTATAAATCTAACTCATATTATTAGCCATATAATGCTTATATGATCGATGGGACGACAATTACTATACTTACTACTCTTATTATTATCAATCTAACTCATATTATTAGCCATATTATGCTTATATGATCGATAGAACGACAATTACTATACTCATTACTCTTATTATTATCAATCTAACTCACATTATTAGCCATATTATGCTTATATAATCGATAGGACGACAATTACTATTCTTATTACTCTTATTCTTATCAATCTAACTCATATTATTAGCCATATTATGCTTATGTGATCGATAGGACGACAATTACTATACTTATTACTCTTATTATTATCAATCTAACTCACATTATTAGCCATATTATGCTTATATAATCGATAGGTCCACAATTACTATACTCACTACTCTTATTGTTATCAATCTAACTCATATTATTAGCCATATTATGCTTATATGATCGATAGAACGACAATTACTATTCTTAATACTCTTATTCTTATCAATCTAACTCATATTATTAGCCATATTATGCTTATATGATCGGTAGAACGATAACTACTATACTTATTACTCTTAGTATTGTCAATCTAACTCATATTATTAGTCATATTATGCTTATATGATCGATAGAACGACAATTACTATACTTATTAGTCTTATTATTATCAATCTAACTCATATTATTAGCCATATTATGCTTATGTGATCGAAAGAACGATAATTACTATACTTATTACTCTTATTATTATCAATATAACTCATATTATTAGCCGTATTATGCTTATATGATCGATAGAACGACAATTACTATACTTATTACTCTTATTCTTATCAATCTAACTCATATTATTAACCATATTATGCTTATGTGATCGATAGGACGACAATTACTATACTTATTACTCTTATTGTTATCAATTAACTCATATTATTAGCCATATTATGCTTATATGATCGACAGAACGACAATTATTACTCTTATTACACCCCCTGTTATCAATCTAACTCATATTATTAACCATATTATGCTTATATGATCGATAGAACGACAATTACTATACTTATTACTCTTATTCTTATCAATCTAACTCATATTATTAACCATATTATGCTTATGTGATCGATAGGACGACAATTACTATACTTATTACTCTTATTATTATCAATCTAACTCACATTATTAGCCATATTATGCTTATATGATCGATAGGACGACAATTACTATACTCACTACTCTTATTGTTATCAATCTAACTCATATTATTAGCCATATTATGCTTATATGATCGATAGAACGACAATAACTATTCTTATTACTCTTATTCTTATCAATCTAACTCATATTATTAGCCATATTATGCTTATATGATCGGTAGAACGATAATTACTATACTTATTACTCTTAGTATTATCAATCTAACTCATATTATTAGCCATATTATGCTTATGTGATCGAAAGAACGGTAATTACTATACTGATTACTCTTATTATTATCAATCTAACTCATATTATTAGCCATATTATGCTTATATGATCGATAGAAC
The DNA here is from genome assembly GCF_050947335.1 of Megachile rotundata. Taxonomy (NCBI): domain Eukaryota; kingdom Metazoa; phylum Arthropoda; class Insecta; order Hymenoptera; family Megachilidae; genus Megachile; species Megachile rotundata. The sequence goes on along the minus strand of NW_027474046.1, from coordinate 83,630 downwards.
GACAATTACTATACTTATTACTCTTATTCTTATCAATCTAACTCATATTATTAACCATATTATGCTTATGTGATCGATAGGACGACAATTACTATACTTATTACTCTTATTATTATCAATCTAACTCATATTATTAGCCATATTATGCTTATATGATCGACAGAACGACAATTATTACTCTTATTACACCCCCTGTTATCAATCTAACTCATATTATTAACCATATTATGCTTATATGATCGATAGAACGACAATTACTATACTTATTACTCTTATTCTTATCAATCTAACTCATATTATTAACCATATTATGCTTATGTGATCGATAGGACGACAATTACTATACTTATTACTCTTATTATTATCAATCTAACTCACATTATTAGCCATATTATGCTTATATGATCGATAGGACGACAATTACTATACTCACTACTCTTATTGTTATCAATCTAACTCATATTATTAGCCATATTATGCTTATATGATCGATAGAACGACAATAACTATTCTTATTACTCTTATTCTTATCAATCTAACTCATATTATTAGCCATATTATGCTTATATGATCGGTAGAACGATAATTACTATACTTATTACTCTTAGTATTATCAATCTAACTCATATTATTAGCCATATTATGCTTATGTGATCGAAAGAACGGTAATTACTATACTGATTACTCTTATTATTATCAATCTAACTCATATTATTAGCCATATTATGCTTATATGATCGATAGAACGACAATTACTATACTTATTACTCTTATTCTTATCAATCTAACTCATATTATTAACCATATTATGCTTATGTGATCGATAGGACGACAATTACTATACTTATTACTCTTATTATTATCAATCTAACTCACATTATTAGCCATATTATGCTTATATGATCGATAGGACGACAATTACTATACTCACTACTCTTATTGTTATCAATCTAACTCATATTATTAGCCATATTATGCTTATATGATCGATAGAACGACAATTACTATTCTTATTACTCTTATTCTTATCAATCTAACTCATATTATTAGCCATATTATGCTTATATGATCGGTAGAACGATAATTACTATACTTATTACTCTTAGTATTGTCAATCTAACTCATATTATTAGTCATATTATGCTTATATGATCGATAGAACGACAATTACAATACATATTACTCTTATTATTATCAATCTAACTCATATTATTAGCCATATTATGCTTATGTGATCGAAAGAACGATAATTACTAAACTTATTACTCTTATTATTATCAATCTAACTCATATTATTAGCCATATTATGCTTATATGATCGATAGAACGACAACTACTATACTTATTACTCTTACTATTATCAATCTAACTCATATTATTAGCCATATTATGCTTATATGATCGATAGAACGACAATTACTATACTCACTACTCTTATTATTATCAGTCTAACTCATATTATTAGCCATATTATGCTTAAATGATCGATAGGACGACAATTACTATACTCATTACTCTTATTATTATCAATCTAACTCATATTATTAGCCATATTATGCTTTTATGATCGACAGAACGACAATTACTATTGTTATTACACTTACTGTTATCAATCTAAATCATATCATTAGCCATATTATGCTCATAGGATCGACAGAACGACAATTTCTATACTTATTACTCTTATTATTATCAATCTAACTCATATTATTAGTCATATTATGCTTATATGATCGATAGAACGACAATTACTATACTCACTACTCTTATTATTATCAATCTAACTCATATTATTAGCCATATTATGCTTAAATGATCGATGGAACGACAATTACTATACATATTACTCTTATTATTATCAATCTAACTCATATTATTAGCCATATTATGCTTACATGATCGATAGAACGACAATGACTATACTTATTACTCTTATTATTACCAATCTAACTCTTATTATTAGCCATATTATGCTTATATGATCGGTAGAACGATAATTACTATACTTATTACTCTTAGTATTGTCAATCTAACTCATATTATTAGTCATATTATGCTTATATGATCGATAGAACGACAATTACTATACTCATTACTCTTATTATTATCAATCTAACTCATATTATTAGCCATATTATGCTTATATGATCGATAGAACGACAATTACTATACTCATTACTCTTATTATTATCAATCTAACTCATATTATTAACCATATTATGCAGATATGATCGATAGAACGACAATTACTATACTCATTACTCTTATTATTATCAACCTAACTCATATTATTAGCCATATTATGCTTAAATGATCGATAGAACGACAATTACTATACTTATTAGTCTTATTATTATCAATCTAACTCATATTATTAGCCATATTATGCTTATGTGATCGAAAGAACGATAATTACTATACTTATTACTCTTATTATTATCAATCTAACTCATATTATTAGCCATATTATACTTATGTGATCGACAGAACGACAATTACTATTCTTATTACACTCCCTGTTATCAATCTAACTCATATTATTAACCATATTATGCTTATATGATCGATAGTACGACAATTACTATACTTATTACTCTTATTATTATAAATCTAACTCATATTATTAGCCATATAATGCTTATATGATCGATGGGACCACAATTACTATACTTACTACTCTTATTATTATCAATCTAACTCATATTATTAGCCATATTATGCTTATATGATCGATAGAACGACAATTACTATACTCATTACTCTTATTATTATCAATCTAACCCACATTATTAGCCATATTATGCTTATATAATCGATAGGACGACAATTACTATTCTTATTACTCTTATTCTTATCAATCTAACTCATATTATTAGCCATATTATGCTTATATGATCGGTAGAACGATAATTACTATACTTATTACTCTTGGTATTGTCAATCTAACTCATATTATTAGTCATATTATGCTTATATGATCGATAGAACGACAATTACTATACTTATTACTCTTATTATTATCAATCTAATTCATATTATTAGCCATATTATGCTTATATGATCGGTAGAACGATAATTACTATACTTATTACTCTTTATATTATCAATCTAACTCTTATTATAAGCCATATTATGCTTAAATGATCGATAGAACGACAATTACTATACTTATTAGTCTTATTATTATCAATCTAACTCATATTATTAGCCATATTATGCTTATGTGATCGAAAGAACGGTAATTACTATACTTATTACTCTTATTATTATCAATCTAACTCATATTATTAGCCATATTATGCTTATATGATCGACAGAACGACAATTACTATTCTTATTACACTCCCTGTTATCAATCTAACTCATATTATTAACCATATTGTGCTTATATGATCGACAGAACGATAATTACTATTCTTATTACACTCCCTGTTATCAACCTAACTCATATTATTAGTCATATTATGCTTATATGAACGATAGAACGACAATTACTATACTTATTATTCTTATTTTTATCAACCTAACTCATATTATTAGCCATATTATGCTTAAATGATCGATAGAACGACAATTACTATACTTATTACTCTTATTATTATCAATCTAACTCATATTATTAGTCATATTATGCTTATATGATCGATAGAACGACAATTACTATACTTATTACTCTTATTATTATCAATCTAACTCATATTATTAGCCATATTATGCTTAAATGATCGATAGAACGACAATTACTATACTTATTAGTCTTATTATTATCAATCTAACTCACATTATTAGCCATATTATGCTTATGTGATCGAAAGAACGATAATTACTATACTTATTACTCTTATTATTATCAATCTAATTCATATTATTAGCCATATTATGCTTATATAACTGATAGGACGACAATTACTATGCTTATTGCTCTTATTATTATCAATCTAACTCATATTATTAGCCATATTATGCTTATGTGATCGAAAGAACGATAATTACTATACTTATGACTCTTATTATTATCAATCTAACTCATATTATTAGCCATATTATACTTATGTGATCGATAGAATGACACCTACTATACTTATTACTCTTATTATTATCAATCTAACTCATATAATTAGCCATATTATGCTTATGTGATCGAAAGAACGATAATTACTATACTTATTACTCTTATTATTATCAATCTAACTCACATTATTAGCCATATTATACTTATGTGATCGACAGAACGACAATTACTATTCTTATTACACTCCCTGTTATCAATCTAACTCATATTATTAACCATATTATGCTTATATGATCGATAGAACGACAATTACTATACTTATTACTTATATTCTTATCAATCTAACTCATATTATTAACCATATTATGCTTATGTGATCGATAGGACGACAATTACTATACTTATTACTCTTATTATTATCAATCTAACTCATATTATTAGCCATATTATGCCTATATGATCGACAGAACGACAATTATTATTCTTATTACACTCCCTGTTATCAATCTAACTCATATTATTAACCATATTATGCTTATATGATCGATAGAACGACAATTACTATACTCATTACTCTTATTCTTATCAATCTAACTCATATTATTAACCATATTATGCTTATGTGATCGATAGGACGACAATTACTATACTTATTACTCTTATTATTATCAATCTAACTCACATTATTAGCCATATTATGCTTATATGATCGATAGGACGACAATTACTATACTCACTACTCTTATTGTTATCAATCTAACTCATATTATTAGCCATATTATGCTTATATGATCGATAGAACGACAATAACTATTCTTATTACTCTTATTCTTATCAATCTAACTCATATTATTAGCCATATTATGCTTATATGATCGGTAGAACGATAATTACTATACTTATTACTCTTAGTATTGTCAATCTAACTCATATTATTAGTCATATTATGCTTATATGATCGATAGAACGACAATTACTATACTTATTACTCTTATTATTATCAATCTAATTCATATTATTAGCCATATTATGCTTGTATGATCGGTAGAACGATAATTACTATACTTATTACTCTTTATATTATCAATCTAACTCTTATTATAAGCCATATTATGCTTATATGATCGATAGAACGACAATTACTATACTTATTAGTCTTATTATTATCAATCTAACTCATATTATTAGCCATATTATGCTTATGTGATCGAAAGAACGGTAATTACTATACTTATTACTCTTATTATTATCAATCTAACTCATATTATTAGCCATATTATGCTTATATGATCGATAGAACGACAATTACTATACTTATTACTCTTATTCTTATCAATCTAACTCATATTATTAACCATATTATGCTTATGTGATCGATAGGACGACAATTACTATACTTATTACTCTTATTATTATCAATCTAACTCACATTATTAGCCATATTATGCTTATATGATCGATAGGACGACAATTACTATACTCACTACTCTTATTGTTATCAATCTAACTCATATTATTAGCCATATTATGCTTATATGATCGATAGAACGACAATTACTATTCTTATTACTCTTATTCTTATCAATCTAACTCATATTATTAGCCATATTATGCTTATATGATCGGTAGAACGATAATTACTATACTTATTACTCTTAGTATTGTCAATCTAACTCATATTATTAGTCATATTATGCTTATATGATCGATAGAACGACAATTACAATACATATTACTCTTATTATTATCAATCTAATTCATATTATTAGCCATATTATGCTTATATGATCGATAGGAGGACAATTACTATACTTATTATTCTTATTTTTATCAACCTAACTCATATTATAAGCCATATTATGCTTAAATGATCGATAGAACAACAATTACTATACTTATTAGTCTTATTATTATCAATCTAACTCATATTATTAGCCATATTATGCTTATGTGATCGAAAGAACGATAATTACTAAACTTATTACTCTTATTATTATCAATCTAACTCATATTATTAGCCATATTATGCTTATATGATCGATAGAACGACAACTACTATACTTATTACTCTTATTATTATCAATCTAACTCATATTATTAGCCATATTATGCTTATATGATCGATAGAACGACAATTACTATACTCACTACTCTTATTATTATCAGTCTAACTCATATTATTAGCCATATTATGCTTAAATGATCGATAGGACGACAATTACTATACTCATTACTCTTATTATTATCAATCTAACTCATATTATTAGCCATATTATGCTTTTATGATCGACAGAACGACAATTACTATTGTTATTACACTTACTGTTATCAATCTAAATCATATCATTAGCCGTATTATGCTCATAGGATCGACAGAACAACAATTACTATACTTATTACTCTTATTATTATCAATCTAACTCATATTATTAGTCATATTATGCTTATATGATCGATAGAACGACAATTACTATACTCACTACTCTTATTATTATCAATCTAACTCATATTATTAGCCATATTATGCTTAAATGATCGATGGAACGACACTTACTATACATATTACTCTTATTATTATCAATCTAACTCATATTATTAGCCATATTATGCTTACATGATCGATAGAACGACAATTACTATACTTATTACTCTTATTATTATCAATCTAACTCATATTATTAGCCATATTATGCTTATATCATCGATAGAACGACAATTACTATATTTATTACTCTTATTATTATCAATCTAACTCATATTATTAGCCATATTATGCTTATATGATCGATAGAACGACAATTACTATACTTATTAGTCTTATTATTATCAATCTAACTCATATTATTAAACATATTATGCTTATGTGATCGAAAGAACGATAATTACTATACTTATTACTCTTATTCTTATCAATCTAACTCATATTATTAACCATATTATGCTTATGTGATCGATAGAACGACAATTACTATACTCACTACTCTTATTGTTATCAATCTAACTCATATTATTAGCCATATTATGCTTATATGATCGATAGAACGACAATTACTATTCTTATTACTCTTATTCTTATCAATCTAACTCATATTATTAGTCATATTATGCTTATATGATCGATAGAACGACAATTACTATACTTATTAGTCTTATTATTATCAATCTAACTCATATTATTAGCCATATTATGCTTATGTGATCGAAAGAACGATAATTACTATACTTATTACTCTTATTCTTATCAATCTAACTCATATTATTAACCATATTATGCTTATGTGATCGATAGGACGACAATTACTATACTTATTACTCTTATTATTATCAATTAACTCATATTATTAGCCATATTATCCTTATATGATCGACAGAACGACAATTATTACTCTTATTACACTCCCTGTTATCAATTTAACTCATATTATTAACCATATTATGCTTATATGATCGATAGAACGACAATTACTATACTTATTACTCTTATTCTTATCAATCTAACTCATATTATTAACCATATTATGCTTATGTGATCGATAGGACGACAATTACTATACTTATTACTCTTATTATTATCAATCTAACTCACATTATTAGCCATATTATGCTTATATGATCGATAGGACGACAATTACTATACTCACTACTCTTATTGTTATCAATCTAACTCATATTATTAGTCATATTATGCTTATATGATCGATAGAACGACAATTACTATACTTATTAGTCTTATTATTATCAATCTAACTCATATTATTAGCCATATTATGCTTATGTGATCGAAAGAACGATAATTACTATACTTATTACTCTTATTCTTATCAATCTAACTCATATTATTAACCATATTATGCTTATGTGATCGATAGGACGACAATTACTATACTTATTACTCTTATTATTATCAATTAACTCATATTATTAGCCATATTATCCTTATATGATCGACAGAACGACAATTATTACTCTTATTACACTCCCTGTTATCAATTTAACTCATATTATTAACCATATTATGCTTATATGATCGATAGAACGACAATTACTATACTTATTACTCTTATTCTTATCAATCTAACTCATATTATTAACCATATTATGCTTATATGATCGATAGAACGACAATTACTATACTTATTACTCTTATTCTTATCAATCTAACTCATATTATTAACCATATTATGCTTATGTGATCGATAGGACGACAATTACTATACTTATTACTCTTATTATTATCAATCTAACTCACATTATTAGCCATATTATGCTTATATGATCGATAGGACGACAATTACTATACTCACTACTCTTATTGTTATCAATCTAACTCATATTATTAGTCATATTATGCTTATATGATCGATAGAACGACAATTACTATACTTATTAGTCTTATTATTATCAATCTAACTCATATTATTAGCCATATTATGCTTATGTGATCGAAAGAACGATAATTACTATACTTATTACTCTTATTCTTATCAATCTAACTCATATTATTAACCATATTATGCTTATGTGATCGATAGGACGACAATTACTATACTTATTACTCTTATTATTATCAATTAACTCATATTATTAGCCATATTATCCTTATATGATCGACAGAACGACAATTATTACTCTTATTACACTCCCTGTTATCAATTTAACTCATATTATTAACCATATTATGCTTATATGATCGATAGAACGACAATTACTATACTTATTACTCTTATTCTTATCAATCTAACTCATATTATTAACCATATTATGCTTATGTGATCGATAGGACGACAATTACTATACTTATTACTCTTATTATTATCAATCTAACTCACATTATTAGCCATATTATGCTTATATGATCGATAGGACGACAATTACTATACTCACTACTCTTATTGTTATCAATCTAACTCATATTATTAGCCATATTATGCTTATATGATCGATAGAACGACAATAACTATTCTTATTACTCTTATTCTTATCAATCTAACTCATATTATTAGCCATATTATGCTTATATGATCGGTAGAACGATAATTACTATACTTATTACTCTTAGTATTGTCAATCTAACTCATATTATTAGTCATATTATGCCTATATGATCGATAGAACGACAATTACTATACTTATTACTCTTATTATTATCAATCTAATTCATATTATTAGCCATATTATGCTTATATGATCGGTAGAACGATAATTACTATACTTATTAGTCTTATTATTATCAATCTAACTCATATTATTAGCCATATTATGCTTATGTGATCGAAAGAACGGTAATTACTATACTTATTACTCTTATTATTATCAATCTAACTCATATTATTAGCCATATTATGCTTATATGATCGATAGAACGACAATTACTATACTTATTACTCTTATTCTTATCAATCTAACTCATATTATTAACCATATTATGCTTATGTGATCGATAGGACGACAATTACTATACTTACTACTCTTATTATTATCAATCCTACTCATATTATTAGCCATATTATGCTTATATGATCGATAGAACGACAATTACTATACTCATTACTCTTATTATTATCAATCTAACTCATATTATTAACCATATTATGCAGATATGATCGATAGAACGACAATTACTATACTTATTAGTCTTATTATTATCAATCTAACTCATATTATTAGCCATATTATGCTTATGTGATCGATAGGACGACAATTACTATACTTATTACTCTTATTATTATCAATCTAACTCACATTATTAGCCATATTATGCATATAATCGATAGGACGACAATTACTATACTCACTACTCTTATTGTTATCAATCTAACTCATATTATTAGCCATATTATGCTTATATGATCGATAGAACGACAATTACTATTCTTAATACTCTTATTCTTATCAATCTAACTCATATTATTAGCCATATTATGCTTATATGATCGGTAGAACGATAACTACTATACTTATTACTCTTAGTATTGTCAATCTAACTCATATTATTAGTCATATTATGCTTATATGATCGATAGAACGACAATTACTATACTTATTAGTCTTATTATTATCAATCTAACTCATATTATTAGCCATATTATGCTTATGTGATCGAAAGAACGATAATTACTATACTTATTACTCTTATTATTATCAATATAACTCATATTATTAGCCGTATTATGCTTATATGATCGATAGAACGACAATTACTATACTCACTACTCTTATTGTTATCAATCTAACTCATATTATTAGCCATATTATGCTTATATGATCGATAGAACGACAATTACTATTCTTATTACTCTTATTCTTATCAATCTAACTCATATTATTAGTCATATTATGCTTATATGATCGATAGAACGACAATTACTATACTTATTAGTCTTATTATTATCAATCTAACTCATATTATTAGCCATATTATGCTTATGTGATCGAAAGAACGATAATTACTATACTTATTACTCTTATTCTTATCAATCTAACTCATATTATTAACCATATTATGCTTATGTGATCGATAGGACGACAATTACTATACTTATTACTCTTATTATTATCAATTAACTCATATTATTAGCCATATTATCCTTATATGATCGACAGAACGACAATTATTACTCTTATTACACTCCCTGTTATCAATTTAACTCATATTATTAACCATATTATGCTTATATGATCGATAGAACGACAATTACTATACTTATTACTCTTATTCTTATCAATCTAACTCATATTATTAACCATATTATGCTTATGTGATCGATAGGACGACAATTACTATACTTATTACTCTTATTATTATCAATCTAACTCACATTATTAGCCATATTATGCTTATATGATCGATAGGACGACAATTACTATACTCACTACTCTTATTGGTATCAATCTAACTCATATTATTAGCCATATTATGCTTATATGATCGATAGAACGACAATAACTATTCTTATTACTCTTATTCTTATCAATCTAACTCATATTATTAGCCATATTATGCTTATATGATCGGTAGAACGATAATTACTATACTTATTACTCTTAGTATTGTCAATCTAACTCATATTATTAGTCATATTATGCTTATATGATCGATAGAACGACAATTACTATACTTATTACTCTTATTATTATCAATCTAATTCATATTATTAGCCATATTATGCTTGTATGATCGGTAGAACGATAATTACTATACTTATTACTCTTTATCTTATCAATCTAACTCTTATTATAAGCCATATTATGCTTAAATGATCGATAGAACGACAATTACTATACTTATTAGTCTTATTATTATCAATCTAACTCATATTATTAGCCATATTATGCTTATGTGATCGAAAGAACGGTAATTACTATACTTATTACTCTTATTATTATCAATCTAACTCATATTATTAGCCATATTATGCTTATATGATCGATAGAACGACAATTACTATACTTATTACTCTTATTCTTATCAATCTAACTCATATTATTAACCATATTATGCTTATGTGATCGATAGGACGACAATTACTATACTTACTACTCTTATTATTATCAATCCTACTCATATTATTAGCCATATTATGCTTATATGATCGATAGAACGACAATTACTATACTCATTACTCTTATTATTATCAATCTAACTCATATTATTAACCATATTATGCAGATATGATCGATAGAACGACAATTACTATACTTATTAGTCTTATTATTATCAATCTAACTCATATTATTAGCCATATTATGCTTATGTGATCGATAGGACGACAATTACTATACTTATTACTCTTATTATTATCAATCTAACTCACATTATTAGCCATATTATGCATATAATCGATAGGACGACAATTACTATACTCACTACTCTTATTGTTATCAATCTAACTCATATTATTAGCCATATTATGCTTATATGATCGATAGAACGACAATTACTATTCTTAATACTCTTATTCTTATCAATCTAACTCATATTATTAGCCATATTATGCTTATATGATCGGTAGAACGATAACTACTATACTTATTACTCTTAGTATTGTCAATCTAACTCATATTATTAGTCATATTATGCTTATATGATCGATAGAACGACAATTACTATACTTATTAGTCTTATTATTATCAATCTAACTCATATTATTAGCCATATTATGCTTATGTGATCGAAAGAACGATAATTACTATACTTATTACTCTTATTATTATCAATATAACTCATATTATTAGCCGTATTATGCTTATATGATCGATAGAACGACAATTACTATACTCACTACTCTTATTGTTATCAATCTAACTCATATTATTAGCCATATTATGCTTATATGATCGATAGAACGACAATTACTATTCTTATTACTCTTATTCTTATCAATCTAACTCATATTATTAGTCATATTATGCTTATATGATCGATAGAACGACAATTACTATACTTATTAGTCTTATTATTATCAATCTAACTCATATTATTAGCCATATTATGCTTATGTGATCGAAAGAACGATAATTACTATACTTATTACTCTTATTCTTATCAATCTAACTCATATTATTAACCATATTATGCTTATGTGATCGATAGGACGACAATTACTATACTTATTACTCTTATTATTATCAATTAACTCATATTATTAGCCATATTATCCTTATATGATCGACAGAACGACAATTATTACTCTTATTACACTCCCTGTTATCAATTTAACTCATATTATTAACCATATTATGCTTATATGATCGATAGAACGACAATTACTATACTTATTACTCTTATTCTTATCAATCTAACTCATATTATTAACCATATTATGCTTATGTGATCGATAGGACGACAATTACTATACTTATTACTCTTATTATTATCAATCTAACTCACATTATTAGCCATATTATGCTTATATGATCGATAGGACGACAATTACTATACTCACTACTCTTATTGGTATCAATCTAACTCATATTATTAGCCATATTATGCTTATATGATCGATAGAACGACAATAACTATTCTTATTACTCTTATTCTTATCAATCTAACTCATATTATTAGCCATATTATGCTTATATGATCGGTAGAACGATAATTACTATACTTATTACTCTTAGTATTGTCAATCTAACTCATATTATTAGTCATATTATGCTTATATGATCGATAGAACGACAATTACTATACTTATTACTCTTATTATTATCAATCTAATTCATATTATTAGCCATATTATGCTTGTATGATCGGTAGAACGATAATTACTATACTTATTACTCTTTATCTTATCAATCTAACTCTTATTATAAGCCATATTATGCTTAAATGATCGATAGAACGACAATTACTATACTTATTAGTCTTATTATTATCAATCTAACTCATATTATTAGCCATATTATGCTTATGTGATCGAAAGAACGGTAATTACTATACTTATTACTCTTATTATTATCAATCTAACTCATATTATTAGCCATATTATGCTTATATGATCGATAGAACGACAATTACTATACTTATTACTCTTATTCTTATCAATCTAACTCATATTATTAACCATATTATGCTTATGTGATCGATAGGACGACAATTACTATACTTACTACTCTTATTATTATCAATCCTACTCATATTATTAGCCATATTATGCTTATATGATCGATAGAACGACAATTACTATACTCATTACTCTTATTATTATCAATCTAACTCATATTATTAACCATATTATGCAGATATGATCGATAGAACGACAATTACTATACTTATTAGTCTTATTATTATCAATCTAACTCATATTATTAGCCATATTATGCTTATGTGATCGATAGGACGACAATTACTATACTTATTACTCTTATTATTATCAATCTAACTCACATTATTAGCCATATTATGCATATAATCGATAGGACGACAATTACTATACTCACTACTCTTATTGTTATCAATCTAACTCATATTATTAGCCATATTATGCTTATATGATCGATAGAACGACAATTACTATTCTTAATACTCTTATTCTTATCAATCTAACTCATATTATTAGCCATATTATGCTTATATGATCGGTAGAACGATAACTACTATACTTATTACTCTTAGTATTGTCAATCTAACTCATATTATTAGTCATATTATGCTTATATGATCGATAGAACGACAATTACTATACTTATTAGTCTTATTATTATCAATCTAACTCATATTATTAGCCATATTATGCTTATGTGATCGAAAGAACGATAATTACTATACTTATTACTCTTATTATTATCAATATAACTCATATTATTAGCCGTATTATGCTTATATGATCGATAGAACGACAATTACTATACTCACTACTCTTATTGTTATCAATCTAACTCATATTATTAGCCATATTATGCTTATATGATCGATAGAACGACAATTACTATTCTTATTACTCTTATTCTTATCAATCTAACTCATATTATTAGTCATATTATGCTTATATGATCGATAGAACGACAATTACTATACTTATTAGTCTTATTATTATCAATCTAACTCATATTATTAGCCATATTATGCTTATGTGATCGAAAGAACGATAATTACTATACTTATTACTCTTATTCTTATCAATCTAACTCATATTATTAACCATATTATGCTTATGTGATCGATAGGACGACAATTACTATACTTATTACTCTTATTATTATCAATTAACTCATATTATTAGCCATATTATCCTTATATGATCGACAGAACGACAATTATTACTCTTATTACACTCCCTGTTATCAATTTAACTCATATTATTAACCATATTATGCTTATATGATCGATAGAACGACAATTACTATACTTATTACTCTTATTCTTATCAATCTAACTCATATTATTAACCATATTATGCTTATGTGATCGATAGGACGACAATTACTATACTTATTACTCTTATTATTATCAATCTAACTCACATTATTAGCCATATTATGCTTATATGATCGATAGGACGACAATTACTATACTCACTACTCTTATTGGTATCAATCTAACTCATATTATTAGCCATATTATGCTTATATGATCGATAGAACGACAATAACTATTCTTATTACTCTTATTCTTATCAATCTAACTCATATTATTAGCCATATTATGCTTATATGATCGGTAGAACGATAATTACTATACTTATTACTCTTAGTATTGTCAATCTAACTCATATTATTAGTCATATTATGCTTATATGATCGATAGAACGACAATTACTATACTTATTACTCTTATTATTATCAATCTAATTCATATTATTAGCCATATTATGCTTGTATGATCGGTAGAACGATAATTACTATACTTATTACTCTTTATCTTATCAATCTAACTCTTATTATAAGCCATATTATGCTTAAATGATCGATAGAACGACAATTACTATACTTATTAGTCTTATTATTATCAATCTAACTCATATTATTAGCCATATTATGCTTATGTGATCGAAAGAACGGTAATTACTATACTTATTACTCTTATTATTATCAATCTAACTCATATTATTAGCCATATTATGCTTATATGATCGATAGAACGACAATTACTATACTTATTACTCTTATTCTTATCAATCTAACTCATATTATTAACCATATTATGCTTATGTGATCGATAGGACGACAATTACTATACTTACTACTCTTATTATTATCAATCCTACTCATATTATTAGCCATATTATGCTTATATGATCGATAGAACGACAATTACTATACTCATTACTCTTATTATTATCAATCTAACTCATATTATTAACCATATTATGCAGATATGATCGATAGAACGACAATTACTATACTTATTAGTCTTATTATTATCAATCTAACTCATATTATTAGCCATATTATGCTTATGTGATCGATAGGACGACAATTACTATACTTATTACTCTTATTATTATCAATCTAACTCACATTATTAGCCATATTATGCATATAATCGATAGGACGACAATTACTATACTCACTACTCTTATTGTTATCAATCTAACTCATATTATTAGCCATATTATGCTTATATGATCGATAGAACGACAATTACTATTCTTAATACTCTTATTCTTATCAATCTAACTCATATTATTAGCCATATTATGCTTATATGATCGGTAGAACGATAACTACTATACTTATTACTCTTAGTATTGTCAATCTAACTCATATTATTAGTCATATTATGCTTATATGATCGATAGAACGACAATTACTATACTTATTAGTCTTATTATTATCAATCTAACTCATATTATTAGCCATATTATGCTTATGTGATCGAAAGAACGATAATTACTATACTTATTACTCTTATTATTATCAATATAACTCATATTATTAGCCGTATTATGCTTATATGATCGATAGAACGACAATTACTATACTCACTACTCTTATTGTTATCAATCTAACTCATATTATTAGCCATATTATGCTTATATGATCGATAGAACGACAATTACTATTCTTATTACTCTTATTCTTATCAATCTAACTCATATTATTAGTCATATTATGCTTATATGATCGATAGAACGACAATTACTATACTTATTAGTCTTATTATTATCAATCTAACTCATATTATTAGCCATATTATGCTTATGTGATCGAAAGAACGATAATTACTATACTTATTACTCTTATTCTTATCAATCTAACTCATATTATTAACCATATTATGCTTATGTGATCGATAGGACGACAATTACTATACTTATTACTCTTATTATTATCAATTAACTCATATTATTAGCCATATTATCCTTATATGATCGACAGAACGACAATTATTACTCTTATTACACTCCCTGTTATCAATTTAACTCATATTATTAACCATATTATGCTTATATGATCGATAGAACGACAATTACTATACTTATTACTCTTATTCTTATCAATCTAACTCATATTATTAACCATATTATGCTTATGTGATCGATAGGACGACAATTACTATACTTATTACTCTTATTATTATCAATCTAACTCACATTATTAGCCATATTATGCTTATATGATCGATAGGACGACAATTACTATACTCACTACTCTTATTGGTATCAATCTAACTCATATTATTAGCCATATTATGCTTATATGATCGATAGAACGACAATAACTATTCTTATTACTCTTATTCTTATCAATCTAACTCATATTATTAGCCATATTATGCTTATATGATCGGTAGAACGATAATTACTATACTTATTACTCTTAGTATTGTCAATCTAACTCATATTATTAGTCATATTATGCTTATATGATCGATAGAACGACAATTACTATACTTATTACTCTTATTATTATCAATCTAATTCATATTATTAGCCATATTATGCTTGTATGATCGGTAGAACGATAATTACTATACTTATTACTCTTTATCTTATCAATCTAACTCTTATTATAAGCCATATTATGCTTAAATGATCGATAGAACGACAATTACTATACTTATTAGTCTTATTATTATCAATCTAACTCATATTATTAGCCATATTATGCTTATGTGATCGAAAGAACGGTAATTACTATACTTATTACTCTTATTATTATCAATCTAACTCATATTATTAGCCATATTATGCTTATATGATCGATAGAACGACAATTACTATACTTATTACTCTTATTCTTATCAATCTAACTCATATTATTAACCATATTATGCTTATGTGATCGATAGGACGACAATTACTATACTTACTACTCTTATTATTATCAATCCTACTCATATTATTAGCCATATTATGCTTATATGATCGATAGAACGACAATTACTATACTCATTACTCTTATTATTATCAATCTAACTCATATTATTAACCATATTATGCAGATATGATCGATAGAACGACAATTACTATACTTATTAGTCTTATTATTATCAATCTAACTCATATTATTAGCCATATTATGCTTATGTGATCGATAGGACGACAATTACTATACTTATTACTCTTATTATTATCAATCTAACTCACATTATTAGCCATATTATGCATATAATCGATAGGACGACAATTACTATACTCACTACTCTTATTGTTATCAATCTAACTCATATTATTAGCCATATTATGCTTATATGATCGATAGAACGACAATTACTATTCTTAATACTCTTATTCTTATCAATCTAACTCATATTATTAGCCATATTATGCTTATATGATCGGTAGAACGATAACTACTATACTTATTACTCTTAGTATTGTCAATCTAACTCATATTATTAGTCATATTATGCTTATATGATCGATAGAACGACAATTACTATACTTATTAGTCTTATTATTATCAATCTAACTCATATTATTAGCCATATTATGCTTATGTGATCGAAAGAACGATAATTACTATACTTATTACTCTTATTATTATCAATATAACTCATATTATTAGCCGTATTATGCTTATATGATCGATAGAACGACAATTACTATACTCACTACTCTTATTGTTATCAATCTAACTCATATTATTAGCCATATTATGCTTATATGATCGATAGAACGACAATTACTATTCTTATTACTCTTATTCTTATCAATCTAACTCATATTATTAGTCATATTATGCTTATATGATCGATAGAACGACAATTACTATACTTATTGGTCTTATTATTATCAATCTAACTCATATTATTAGCCATATTATGCTTATGTGATCGAAAGAACGATAATTACTATACTTATTACTCTTATTCTTATCAATCTAACTCATATTATTAACCATATTATGCTTATGTGATCGATAGGACGACAATTACTATACTTATTACTCTTATTATTATCAATTAACTCATATTATTAGCCATATTATCCTTATATGATCGACAGAACGACAATTATTACTCTTATTACACTCCCTGTTATCAATTTAACTCATATTATTAACCATATTATGCTTATATGATCGATAGAACGACAATTACTATACTTATTACTCTTATTCTTATCAATCTAACTCATATTATTAACCATATTATGCTTATGTGATCGATAGGACGACAATTACTATACTTATTACTCTTATTATTATCAATCTAACTCACATTATTAGCCATATTATGCTTATATGATCGATAGGACGACAATTACTATACTCACTACTCTTATTGGTATCAATCTAACTCATATTATTAGCCATATTATGCTTATATGATCGATAGAACGACAATAACTATTCTTATTACTCTTATTCTTATCAATCTAACTCATATTATTAGCCATATTATGCTGATATGATCGGTAGAACGATAATTACTATACTTATTACTCTTAGTATTGTCAATCTAACTCATATTATTAGTCATATTATGCTTATATGATCGATAGAACGACAATTACTATACTTATTACTCTTATTATTATCAATCTAATTCATATTATTAGCCATATTATGCTTGTATGATCGGTAGAACGATAATTACTATACTTATTACTCTTTATCTTATCAATCTAACTCTTATTGTAAGCCATATTATGCTTAAATGATCGATAGAACGACAATTACTATACTTATTAGTCTTATTATTATCAATCTAACTCATATTATTAGCCATATTATGCTTATGTGATCGAAAGAACGGTAATTACTATACTTATTACTCTTATTATTATCAATCTAACTCATATTATTAGCCATATTATGCTTATATGATCGATAGAACGACAATTACTATACTTATTACTCTTATTCTTATCAATCTAACTCATATTATTAACCATATTATGCTTATGTGATCGATAGGAGGACAATTACTATACTTATTACTCTTATTATTATCAATCTAACTCATATTATTAGCCATATTATGCTTATATGATCGGTAGAACGATAATTACTATACTTAATTCTCTTAGTATTGTCAATCTAACTCATATTATTAGTCATATTATGCTTATATGATCGATAGAACGACAATTACAATACATATTACTCTTATTATTATCAATCTAATTCATATTATTAGCCATATTATGCTTATATGATCGATAGGAGGACAATTACTATACTTATTATTCTTATTTTTATCAACCTAACTCATATTATAAGCCATATTATGCTTAAATGATCGATAGAACCACAATTACTATACTTATTAGTCTTATTATTATCAATCTAACTCATATTATTAGCCATATTATGCTTATGTGATCGAAAGAACGATAATTACTAAACTTATTACTCTTATTATTATCAATCTAACTCATATTATTAGCCATATTATGCTTATATGATCGATAGAACGACAATTACTATACTCACTACTCTTATTATTATCAGTCTAACTCATATTATTAGCCATATTATGCTTAAATGATCGATAGGACGACAATTACTATACTCATTACTCTTATTATTATCAATCTAACTCATATTATTAGCCATATTATGCTTTTATGATCGACAGAACGACAATTACTATACTTATTACTCTTATTATTATCAATCTAACTCACATTATTAGCCATATTATGCTTATATGATCGATAGGACGACAATTACTATACTCACTACTCTTATTGTTATCAATCTAACTCATATTATTAGCCATATTATGCTTATATGATCGATAGAACGACAATAACTATTCTTATTACTCTTATTCTTATCAATCTAACTCATATTATTAGCCATATTATGCTTATATGATCGGTAGAACGATAATTACTATACTTATTACTCTTAGTATTGTCAATCTAACTCATATTATTAGTCATATTATGCTTATATGATCGATAGAACGACAATTACTATACTTATTACTCTTATTATTATCAATCTAATTCATATTATTAGCCATATTATGCTTGTATGATCGGTAGAACGATAATTACTATACTTATTACTCTTTATATTATCAATCTAACTCTTATTATAAGCCATATTATGCTTAAATGATCGATAGAACGACAATTACTATACTTATTAGTCTTATTATTATCAATCTAACTCATATTATTAGCCATATTATGCTTATGTGATCGAAAGAACGGTAATTACTATACTTATTACTCTTATTATTATCAATCTAACTCATATTATTAGCCATATTATGCTTATATGATCGATAGAACGACAATTACTATACTTATTACTCTTATTCTTATCAATCTAACTCATATTATTAACCATATTATGCTTATGTGATCGATAGGACGACAATTACTATACTTATTACTCTTATTATTATCAATCTAACTCACATTATTAGCCATATTATGCTTATATGATCGATAGGACGACAATTACTATACTCACTACTCTTATTGTTATCAATCTAACTCATATTATTAGCCATATTATGCTTATATGATCGATAGAACGACAATTACTATTCTTATTACTCTTATTCTTGTCAATCTAACTCATATTATTAGCCATATTATGCTTATATGATCGGTAGAACGATAATTACTATACTTATTACTCTTAGTATTGTCAATCTAACTCATATTATTAGTCATATTATGCTTATATGATCGATAGAACGACAATTACAATACATATTACTCTTATTATTATCAATCTAATTCATATTATTAGCCATATTATGCTTATATGATCGATAGGAGGACAATTACTATACTTATTATTCTTATTTTTATCAACCTAACTCATATTATAAGCCATATTATGCTTAAATGATCGATAGAACAACAATTACTATACTTATTAGTCTTATTATTATCAATCTAACTCATATTATTAGCCATATTATGCTTATGTGATCGAAAGAACGATAATTACTAAACTTATTACTCTTATTATTATCAATCTAACTCATATTATTAGCCATATTATGCTTATATGATCGATAGAACGACAACTACTATACTTATTACTCTTATTATTATCAATCTAACTCATATTATTAGCCATATTATGCTTATATGATCGATAGAACGACAATTACTATACTCACTACTCTTATTATTATCAGTCTAACTCATATTATTAGCCATATTATGCTTAAATGATCGATAGGACGACAATTACTATACTCATTACTCTTATTATTATCAATCTAACTCATATTATTAGCCATATTATGCTTTTATGATCGACAGAACGACAATTACTATTGTTATTACACTTACTGTTATCAATCTAAATCATATCATTAGCCGTATTATGCTCATAGGATCGACAGAACAACAATTACTATACTTATTACTCTTATTATTATCAATCTAACTCATATTATTAGTCATATTATGCTTATATGATCGATAGAACGACAATTACTATACTCACTACTCTTATTATTATCAATCTAACTCATATTATTAGCCATATTATGCTTAAATGATCGATGGAACGACACTTACTATACATATTACTCTTATTATTATCAATCTAACTCATATTATTAGCCATATTATGCTTACATGATCGATAGAACGACAATTACTATACTTATTACTCTTATTATTATCAATCTAACTCATATTATTAGCCATATTATGCTTATATCATCGATAGAACGACAATTACTATATTTATTACTCTTATTATTATCAATCTAACTCATATTATTAGCCATATTATGCTTATATGATCGATAGAACGACAATTACTATACTTATTAGTCTTATTATTATCAATCTAACTCATATTATTAAACATATTATGCTTATGTGATCGAAAGAACGATAATTACTATACTTATTACTCTTATTCTTATCAATCTAACTCATATTATTAACCATATTATGCTTATGTGATCGATAGAACGACAATTACTATACTCACTACTCTTATTGTTATCAATCTAACTCATATTATTAGCCATATTATGCTTATATGATCGATAGAACGACAATTACTATTCTTATTACTCTTATTCTTATCAATCTAACTCATATTATTAGTCATATTATGCTTATATGATCGATAGAACGACAATTACTATACTTATTAGTCTTATTATTATCAATCTAACTCATATTATTAGCCATATTATGCTTATGTGATCGAAAGAACGATAATTACTATACTTATTACTCTTATTCTTATCAATCTAACTCATATTATTAACCATATTATGCTTATGTGATCGATAGGACGACAATTACTATACTTATTACTCTTATTATTATCAATTAACTCATATTATTAGCCATATTATCCTTATATGATCGACAGAACGACAATTATTACTCTTATTACACTCCCTGTTATCAATTTAACTCATATTATTAACCATATTATGCTTATATGATCGATAGAACGACAATTACTATACTTATTACTCTTATTCTTATCAATCTAACTCATATTATTAACCATATTATGCTTATGTGATCGATAGGACGACAATTACTATACTTATTACTCTTATTATTATCAATCTAACTCACATTATTAGCCATATTATGCTTATATGATCGATAGGACGACAATTACTATACTCACTACTCTTATTGTTATCAATCTAACTCATATTATTAGTCATATTATGCTTATATGATCGATAGAACGACAATTACTATACTTATTAGTCTTATTATTATCAATCTAACTCATATTATTAGCCATATTATGCTTATGTGATCGAAAGAACGATAATTACTATACTTATTACTCTTATTCTTATCAATCTAACTCATATTATTAACCATATTATGCTTATGTGATCGATAGGACGACAATTACTATACTTATTACTCTTATTATTATCAATTAACTCATATTATTAGCCATATTATCCTTATATGATCGACAGAACGACAATTATTACTCTTATTACACTCCCTGTTATCAATTTAACTCATATTATTAACCATATTATGCTTATATGATCGATAGAACGACAATTACTATACTTATTACTCTTATTCTTATCAATCTAACTCATATTATTAACCATATTATGCTTATATGATCGATAGAACGACAATTACTATACTTATTACTCTTATTCTTATCAATCTAACTCATATTATTAACCATATTATGCTTATGTGATCGATAGGACGACAATTACTATACTTATTACTCTTATTATTATCAATCTAACTCACATTATTAGCCATATTATGCTTATATGATCGATAGGACGACAATTACTATACTCACTACTCTTATTGTTATCAATCTAACTCATATTATTAGTCATATTATGCTTATATGATCGATAGAACGACAATTACTATACTTATTAGTCTTATTATTATCAATCTAACTCATATTATTAGCCATATTATGCTTATGTGATCGAAAGAACGATAATTACTATACTTATTACTCTTATTCTTATCAATCTAACTCATATTATTAACCATATTATGCTTATGTGATCGATAGGACGACAATTACTATACTTATTACTCTTATTATTATCAATTAACTCATATTATTAGCCATATTATCCTTATATGATCGACAGAACGACAATTATTACTCTTATTACACTCCCTGTTATCAATTTAACTCATATTATTAACCATATTATGCTTATATGATCGATAGAACGACAATTACTATACTTATTACTCTTATTCTTATCAATCTAACTCATATTATTAACCATATTATGCTTATGTGATCGATAGGACGACAATTACTATACTTATTACTCTTATTATTATCAATCTAACTCACATTATTAGCCATATTATGCTTATATGATCGATAGGACGACAATTACTATACTCACTACTCTTATTGTTATCAATCTAACTCATATTATTAGCCATATTATGCTTATATGATCGATAGAACGACAATAACTATTCTTATTACTCTTATTCTTATCAATCTAACTCATATTATTAGCCATATTATGCTTATATGATCGGTAGAACGATAATTACTATACTTATTACTCTTAGTATTGTCAATCTAACTCATATTATTAGTCATATTATGCCTATATGATCGATAGAACGACAATTACTATACTTATTACTCTTATTATTATCAATCTAATTCATATTATTAGCCATATTATGCTTATATGATCGGTAGAACGATAATTACTATACTTATTAGTCTTATTATTATCAATCTAACTCATATTATTAGCCATATTATGCTTATGTGATCGAAAGAACGGTAATTACTATACTTATTACTCTTATTATTATCAATCTAACTCATATTATTAGCCATATTATGCTTATATGATCGATAGAACGACAATTACTATACTTATTACTCTTATTCTTATCAATCTAACTCATATTATTAACCATATTATGCTTATGTGATCGATAGGACGACAATTACTATACTTACTACTCTTATTATTATCAATCCTACTCATATTATTAGCCATATTATGCTTATATGATCGATAGAACGACAATTACTATACTCATTACTCTTATTATTATCAATCTAACTCATATTATTAACCATATTATGCAGATATGATCGATAGAACGACAATTACTATACTTATTAGTCTTATTATTATCAATCTAACTCATATTATTAGCCATATTATGCTTATGTGATCGATAGGACGACAATTACTATACTTATTACTCTTATTATTATCAATCTAACTCACATTATTAGCCATATTATGCATATAATCGATAGGACGACAATTACTATACTCACTACTCTTATTGTTATCAATCTAACTCATATTATTAGCCATATTATGCTTATATGATCGATAGAACGACAATTACTATTCTTAATACTCTTATTCTTATCAATCTAACTCATATTATTAGCCATATTATGCTTATATGATCGGTAGAACGATAACTACTATACTTATTACTCTTAGTATTGTCAATCTAACTCATATTATTAGTCATATTATGCTTATATGATCGATAGAACGACAATTACTATACTTATTAGTCTTATTATTATCAATCTAACTCGTATTATTAGCCATATTATGCTTATGTGATCGAAAGAACGATAATTACTATACTTATTACTCTTATTATTATCAATATAACTCATATTATTAGCCGTATTATGCTTATATGATCGATAGAACGACAATTACTATACTCACTACTCTTATTGTTATCAATCTAACTCATATTATTAGCCATATTATGCTTATATGATCGATAGAACGACAATTACTATTCTTATTACTCTTATTCTTATCAATCTAACTCATATTATTAGTCATATTATGCTTATATGATCGATAGAACGACAATTACTATACTTATTAGTCTTATTATTATCAATCTAACTCATATTATTAGCCATATTATGCTTATGTGATCGAAAGAACGATAATTACTATACTTATTACTCTTATTCTTATCAATCTAACTCATATTATTAACCATATTATGCTTATGTGATCGATAGGACGACAATTACTATACTTATTACTCTTATTATTATCAATTAACTCATATTATTAGCCATATTATCCTTATATGATCGACAGAACGACAATTATTACTCTTATTACACTCCCTGTTATCAATTTAACTCATATTATTAACCATATTATGCATATAATCGATAGGACGACAATTACTATACTCACTACTCTTATTGTTATCAATCTAACTCATATTATTAGCCATATTATGCTTATATGATCGATAGAACGACAATTACTATTCTTAATACTCTTATTCTTATCAATCTAACTCATATTATTAGCCATATTATGCTTATATGATCGGTAGAACGATAACTACTATACTTATTACTCTTAGTATTGTCAATCTAACTCATATTATTAGTCATATTATGCTTATATGATCGATAGAACGACAATTACTATACTTATTAGTCTTATTATTATCAATCTAACTCATATTATTAGCCATATTATGCTTATGTGATCGAAAGAACGATAATTACTATACTTATTACTCTTATTATTATCAATATAACTCATATTATTAGCCGTATTATGCTTATGTGATCGAAAGAACGGTAATTACTATACTTATTACTCTTATTATTATCAATCTAACTCATATTATTAGCCATATTATGCTTATATGATCGATAGAACGACAATTACTATACTTATTACTCTTATTCTTATCAATCTAACTCATATTATTAACCATATTATGCTTATGTGATCGATAGGACGACAATTACTATACTTACTACTCTTATTATTATCAATCCTACTCATATTATTAGCCATATTATGCTTATATGATCGATAGAACGACAATTACTATACTCATTACTCTTATTATTATCAATCTAACTCATATTATTAACCATATTATGCAGATATGATCGATAGAACGACAATTACTATACTTATTAGTCTTATTATTATCAATCTAACTCATATTATTAGCCATATTATGCTTATGTGATCGATAGGACGACAATTACTATACTTATTACTCTTATTATTATCAATCTAACTCACATTATTAGCCATATTATGCATATAATCGATAGGACGACAATTACTATACTCACTACTCTTATTGTTATCAATCTAACTCATATTATTAGCCATATTATGCTTATATGATCGATAGAACGACAATTACTATTCTTAATACTCTTATTCTTATCAATCTAACTCATATTATTAGCCATATTATGCTTATATGATCGGTAGAACGATAACTACTATACTTATTACTCTTAGTATTGTCAATCTAACTCATATTATTAGTCATATTATGCTTATATGATCGATAGAACGACAATTACTATACTTATTAGTCTTATTATTATCAATCTAACTCATATTATTAGCCATATTATGCTTATGTGATCGAAAGAACGATAATTACTATACTTATTACTCTTATTATTATCAATATAACTCATATTATTAGCCGTATTATGCTTATATGATCGATAGAACGACAATTACTATACTCACTACTCTTATTGTTATCAATCTAACTCATATTATTAGCCATATTATGCTTATATGATCGATAGAACGACAATTACTATTCTTATTACTCTTATTCTTATCAATCTAACTCATATTATTAGTCATATTATGCTTATATGATCGATAGAACGACAATTACTATACTTATTAGTCTTATTATTATCAATCTAACTCATATTATTAGCCATATTATGCTTATGTGATCGAAAGAACGATAATTACTATACTTATTACTCTTATTCTTATCAATCTAACTCATATTATTAACCATATTATGCTTATGTGATCGATAGGACGACAATTACTATACTTATTACTCTTATTATTATCAATTAACTCATATTATTAGCCATATTATCCTTATATGATCGACAGAACGACAATTATTACTCTTATTACACTCCCTGTTATCAATTTAACTCATATTATTAACCATATTATGCTTATATGATCGATAGAACGACAATTACTATACTTATTACTCTTATTCTTATCAATCTAACTCATATTATTAACCATATTATGCTTATGTGATCGATAGGACGACAATTACTATACTTATTACTCTTATTATTATCAATCTAACTCACATTATTAGCCATATTATGCTTATATGATCGATAGGACGACAATTACTATACTCACTACTCTTATTGGTATCAATCTAACTCATATTATTAGCCATATTATGCTTATATGATCGATAGAACGACAATAACTATTCTTATTACTCTTATTCTTATCAATCTAACTCATATTATTAGCCATATTATGCTTATATGATCGGTAGAACGATAATTACTATACTTATTACTCTTAGTATTGTCAATCTAACTCATATTATTAGTCATATTATGCTTATATGATCGATAGAACGACAATTACTATACTTATTACTCTTATTATTATCAATCTAATTCATATTATTAGCCATATTATGCTTGTATGATCGGTAGAACGATAATTACTATACTTATTACTCTTTATCTTATCAATCTAACTCTTATTATAAGCCATATTATGCTTAAATGATCGATAGAACGACAATTACTATACTTATTAGTCTTATTATTATCAATCTAACTCATATTATTAGCCATATTATGCTTATGTGATCGAAAGAACGGTAATTACTATACTTATTACTCTTATTATTATCAATCTAACTCATATTATTAGCCATATTATGCTTATATGATCGATAGAACGACAATTACTATACTTATTACTCTTATTCTTATCAATCTAACTCATATTATTAACCATATTATGCTTATGTGATCGATAGGACGACAATTACTATACTTATTACTCTTATTATTATCAATCTAACTCACATTATTAGCCATATTATGCTTATATGATCGATAGGACGACAATTACTATACTCACTACTCTTATTGTTATCAATCTAACTCATATTATTAGCCATATTATGCTTATATGATCGATAGAACGACAATTACTATTCTTATTACTCTTATTCTTATCAATCTAACTCATATTATTAGCCATATTATGCTTATATGATCGGTAGAACGATAATTACTATACTTAATTCTCTTAGTATTGTCAATCTAACTCATATTATTAGTCATATTATGCTTATATGATCGATAGAACGACAATTACAATACATATTACTCTTATTATTATCAATCTAATTCATATTATTAGCCATATTATGCTTATATGATCGATAGGAGGACAATTACTATACTTATTATTCTTATTTTTATCAACCTAACTCATATTATAAGCCATATTATGCTTAAATGATCGATAGAACAACAATTACTATACTTATTAGTCTTATTATTATCAATCTAACTCATATTATTAGCCATATTATGCTTATGTGATCGAAAGAACGATAATTACTAAACTTATTACTCTTATTATTATCAATCTAACTCATATTATTAGCCATATTATGCTTATATGATCGAGAGAACGACAACTACTATACTTATTACTCTTATTATTATCAATCTAACTCATATTATTAGCCATATTATGCTTATATGATCGATAGAACGACAATTACTATACTCACTACTCTTATTATTATCAGTCTAACTCATATTATTAGCCATATTATGCTTAAATGATCGATAGGACGACAATTACTATACTCATTACTCTTATTATTATCAATCTAACTCATATTATTAGCCATATTATGCTTTTATGATCGACAGAACGACAATTACTATACTTATTACTCTTATTATTATCAATCTAACTCACATTATTAGCCATATTATGCTTATATGATCGATAGGACGACAATTACTATACTCACTACTCTTATTGTTATCAATCTAACTCATATTATTAGCCATATTATGCTTATATGATCGATAGAACGACAATAACTATTCTTATTACTCTTATTCTTATCAATCTAACTCATATTATTAGCCATATTATGCTTATATGATCGGTAGAACGATAATTACTATACTTATTACTCTTAGTATTGTCAATCTAACTCATATTATTAGTCATATTATGCTTATATGATCGATAGAACGACAATTACTATACTTATTACTCTTATTATTATCAATCTAATTCATATTATTAGCCATATTATGCTTGTATGATCGGTAGAACGATAATTACTATACTTATTACTCTTTATATTATCAATCTAACTCTTATTATAAGCCATATTATGCTTAAATGATCGATAGAACGACAATTACTATACTTATTAGTCTTATTATTATCAATCTAACTCATATTATTAGCCATATTATGCTTATGTGATCGAAAGAACGGTAATTACTATACTTATTACTCTTATTATTATCAATCTAACTCATATTATTAGCCATATTATGCTTATATGATCGATAGAACGACAATTACTATACTTATTACTCTTATTCTTATCAATCTAACTCATATTATTAACCATATTATGCTTATGTGATCGATAGGACGACAATTACTATACTTATTACTCTTATTATTATCAATCTAACTCACATTATTAGCCATATTATGCTTATATGATCGATAGGACGACAATTACTATACTCACTACTCTTATTGTTATCAATCTAACTCATATTATTAGCCATATTATGCTTATATGATCGATAGAACGACAATTACTATTCTTATTACTCTTATTCTTATCAATCTAACTCATATTATTAGCCATATTATGCTTATATGATCGGTAGAACGATAATTACTATACTTATTACTCTTAGTATTGTCAATCTAACTCATATTATTAGTCATATTATGCTTATATGATCGATAGAACGACAATTACAATACATATTACTCTTATTATTATCAATCTAATTCATATTATTAGCCATATTATGCTTATATGATCGATAGGAGGACAATTACTATACTTATTATTCTTATTTTTATCAACCTAACTCATATTATAAGCCATATTATGCTTAAATGATCGATAGAACAACAATTACTATACTTATTAGTCTTATTATTATCAATCTAACTCATATTATTAGCCATATTATGCTTATGTGATCGAAAGAACGATAATTACTAAACTTATTACTCTTATTATTATCAATCTAACTCATATTATTAGCCATATTATGCTTATATGATCGATAGAACGACAACTACTATACTTATTACTCTTATTATTATCAATCTAACTCATATTATTAGCCATATTATGCTTATATGATCGATAGAACGACAATTACTATACTCACTACTCTTATTATTATCAGTCTAACTCATATTATTAGCCATATTATGCTTAAATGATCGATAGGACGACAATTACTATACTCATTACTCTTATTATTATCAATCTAACTCATATTATTAGCCATATTATGCTTTTATGATCGACAGAACGACAATTACTATTGTTATTACACTTACTGTTATCAATCTAAATCATATCATTAGCCATATTATGCTCATAGGATCGACAGAACAACAATTACTATACTTATTACTCTTATTATTATCAATCTAACTCATATTATTAGTCATATTATGCTTATATGATCGATAGAACGACAATTACTATACTCACTACTCTTATTATTATCAATCTAACTCATATTATTAGCCATATTATGCTTAAATGATCGATGGAACGACAATTACTATACATATTACTCTTATTATTATCAATCTAACTCATATTATTAGCCATATTATGCTTACATGATCGATAGAACGACAATTACTATACTTATTACTCTTATTATTATCAATCTAACTCATATTATTAGCCATATTATGCTTATATCATCGATAGAACGACAATTACTATATTTATTACTCTTATTATTATCAATCTAACTCATATTATTAGCCATATTATGCTTATATGATCGATAGAACGACAATTACTATACTTATTAGTCTTATTATTATCAATCTAACTCATATTATTAAACATATTATGCTTATGTGATCGAAAGAACGATAATTACTATACTTATTACTCTTATTCTTATCAATCTAACTCATATTATTAACCATATTATGCTTATGTGATCGATAGAACGACAATTACTATACTCACTACTCTTATTGTTATCAATCTAACTCATATTATTAGCCATATTATGCTTATATGATCGATAGAACGACAATTACTATTCTTATTACTCTTATTCTTATCAATCTAACTCATATTATTAGTCATATTATGCTTATATGATCGATAGAACGACAATTACTATACTTATTAGTCTTATTATTATCAATCTAACTCATATTATTAGCCATATTATGCTTATGTGATCGAAAGAACGATAATTACTATACTTATTACTCTTATTCTTATCAATCAAACTCATATTATTAACCATATTATGCTTATGTGATCGATAGGACGACAATTACTATACTTATTACTCTTATTATTATCAATTAACTCATATTATTAGCCATATTATCCTTATATGATCGACAGAACGACAATTATTACTCTTATTACACTCCCTGTTATCAATTTAACTCATATTATTAACCATATTATGCTTATATGATCGATAGAACGACAATTACTATACTTATTACTCTTATTCTTATCAATCTAACTCATATTATTAACCATATTATGCTTATGTGATCGATAGGACGACAATTACTATACTTATTACTCTTATTATTATCAATCTAACTCACATTATTAGCCATATTATGCTTATATGATCGATAGGACGACAATTACTATACTCACTACTCTTATTGTTATCAATCTAACTCATATTATTAGCCATATTATGCTTATATGATCGATAGAACGACAATAACTATTCTTATTACTCTTATTCTTATCAATCTAACTCATATTATTAGCCATATTATGCTTATATGATCGGTAGAACGATAATTACTATACTTATTACTCTTAGTATTGTCAATCTAACTCATATTATTAGTCATATTATGCTTATATGATCGATAGAACGACAATTACTATACTTATTACTCTTATTATTATCAATCTAATTCATATTATTAGCCATATTATGCTTGTATGATCGGTAGAACGATAATTACTATACTTATTACTCTTTATATTATCAATCTAACTCTTATTATAAGCCATATTATGCTTAAATGATCGATAGAACGACAATTACTATACTTATTAGTCTTATTATTATCAATCTAACTCATATTATTAGCCATATTATGCTTATGTGATCGAAAGAACGGTAATTACTATACTTATTACTCTTATTATTATCAATCTAACTCATATTATTAGCCATATTATGCTTATATGATCGATAGAACGACAATTACTATACTTATTACTCTTATTCTTATCAATCTAACTCATATTATTAACCATATTATGCTTATGTGATCGATAGGACGACAATTACTATACTTATTACTCTTATTATTATCAATCTAACTCACATTATTAGCCATATTATGCTTATATGATCGATAGGACGACAATTACTATACTCACTACTCTTATTGTTATCAATCTAACTCATATTATTAGCCATATTATGCTTATATGATCGATAGAACGACAATTACTATTCTTATTACTCTTATTCTTATCAAAGTAACTCATATTATTAGCCATATTATGCTTATATGATCGGTAGAACGATAATTACTATACTTATTACTCTTAGTATTGTCAATCTAACTCATATTATTAGTCATATTATGCTTATATGATCGATAGAACGACAATTACAATACATATTACTCTTATTATTATCAATCTAATTCATATTATTAGCCATATTATGCTTATATGATCGATAGGAGGACAATTACTATACTTATTATTCTTATTTTTATCAACCTAACTCATATTATAAGCCATATTATGCTTAAATGATCGATAGAACAACAATTACTATACTTATTAGTCTTATTATTATCAATCTAACTCATATTATTAGCCATATTATGCTTATGTGATCGAAAGAACGATAATTACTAAACTTATTACTCTTATTATTATCAATCTAACTCATATTATTAGCCATATTATGCTTATATGATCGATAGAACGACAACTACTATACTTATTACTCTTATTATTATCAATCTAACTCATATTATTAGCCATATTATGCTTATATGATCGATAGAACGACAATTACTATACTCACTACTCTTATTATTATCAGTCTAACTCATATTATTAGCCATATTATGCTTAAATGATCGATAGGACGACAATTACTATACTCATTACTCTTATTATTATCAATCTAACTCATATTATTAGCCATATTATGCTTTTATGATCGACAGAACGACAATTACTATTGTTATTACACTTACTGTTATCAATCTAAATCATATCATTAGCCATATTATGCTCATAGGATCGACAGAACGACAATTACTATACTTATTACTCTTATTATTATCAATCTAACTCATATTATTAGTCATATTATGCTTATATGATCGATAGAACGACAATTACTATACTCACTACTCTTATTATTATCAATCTAACTCATATTATTAGCCATATTATGCTTAAATGATCGATGGAACGACAATTACTATACATATTACTCTTATTATTATCAATCTAACTCATATTATTAGCCATATTATGCTTACATGATCGATAGAACGACAATTACTATACTTATTACTCTTATTATTATCAATCTAACTCATATTTTTAGCCATATTATGCTTATATCATCGATAGAACGACAATTACTATATTTATTACTCTTATTATTATCAATCTAACTCATATTATTAGCCATATTATGCTTATATGATCGATAGAACGACAATTACTATACTTATTAGTCTTATTATTATCAATCTAACTCATATTATTAAACATATTATGCTTATGTGATCGAAAGAACGATAATTACTATACTTATTACTCTTATTCTTATCAATCTAACTCATATTATTAACCATATTATGCTTATGTGATCGATAGGACGACAATTACTATACTTATTACTCTTATTATTATCAATCTAACTCACATTATTAGCCATATTATGCTTATATGATCGATAGGACGACAATTACTATACTCACTACTCTTATTGTTATCAATCTAACTCATATTATTAGCCATATTATGCTTATATGATCGATAGAACGACAATAACTATTCTTATTACTCTTATTCTTATCAATCTAACTCATATTATTAGCCATATTAACTTATATGATCGGTAGAACGATAATTACTATACTTATTACTCTTAGTATTGTCAATCTAACTCATATTATTAGTCATATTATGCTTATATGATCGATAGAACGACAATTACTATACTTATTACTCTTATTATTATCAATCTAATTCATATTATTAGCCATATTATGCTTATATGATAGGTAGAACGATAATTACTATACTTATTACTCTTTATATTATCAATCTAACTCTTATTATAAGCCATATTATGCTTAAATGATCGATAGAACGACAATTACTATACTTATTAGTCTTATTATTATCAATCTAACTCATATTATTAGCCATATTATGCTTATGTGATCGAAAGAACGGTAATTACTATACTTATTACTCTTATTATTATCAATCTAACTCATATTATTAGCCATATTATGCTTATATGATCGATAGAACGACAATTACTATACTTATTACTCTTATTCTTATCAATCTAACTCATATTATTAACCATATTATGCTTATGTGATCGATAGGACGACAATTACTATACTTATTACTCTTATTATTATCAATCTAACTCACATTATTAGCCATATTATGCTTATATGATCGATAGGACGACAATTACTATACTCACTACTCTTATTGTTATCAATCTAACTCATATTATTAGCCATATTATGCTTATATGATCGATAGAACGACAATTACTATTCTTATTACTCTTATTCTTATCAATCTAACTCATATTATTAGCCATATTATGCTTATATGATCGGTAGAACGATAATTACTATACTTATTACTCTTAGTATTGTCAATCTAACTCATATTATTAGTCATATTATGCTTATATGATCGATAGAACGACAATTACAATACATATTACTCTTATTATTATCAATCTAATTCATATTATTAGCCATATTATGCTTATATGATCGATAGGAGGACAATTACTATACTTATTATTCTTATTTTTATCAACCTAACTCATATTATAAGCCATATTATGCTTAAATGATCGATAGAACAACAATTACTATACTTATTAGTCTTATTATTATCAATCTAACTCATATTATTAGCCATATTATGCTTATGTGATCGAAAGAACGGTAATTACTATACTTATTACTCTTATTATTATCAATCTAACTCATATTATTAGCCATATTATGCTTATATGATCGATAGAACGACAATTACTATACTTATTACTCTTATTCTTATCAATCTAACTCATATTATTAACCATATTATGCTTATGTGATCGATAGGACGACAATTACTATACTTATTACTCTTATTATTATCAATCTAACTCACATTATTAGCCATATTATGCTTATATGATCGATAGGACGACAATTACTATACTCACTACTCTTATTGTTATCAATCTAACTCATATTATTAGCCATATTATGCTTATATGATCGATAGAACGACAATTACTATTCTTATTACTCTTATTCTTATCAATCTAACTCATATTATTAGCCATATTATGCTTATATGATCGGTAGAACGATAATTACTATACTTATTACTCTTAGTATTGTCAATCTAACTCATATTATTAGTCATATTATGCTTATATGATCGATAGAACGACAATTACAATACATATTACTCTTATTATTATCAATCTAATTCATATTATTAGCCATATTATGCTTATATGATCGATAGGAGGACAATTACTATACTTATTATTCTTATTTTTATCAACCTAACTCATATTATAAGCCATATTATGCTTAAATGATCGATAGAACAACAATTACTATACTTATTAGTCTTATTATTATCAATCTAACTCATATTATTAGCCATATTATGCTTATGTGATCGAAAGAACGATAATTACTAAACTTATTACTCTTATTATTATCAATCTAACTCATATTATTAGCCATATTATGCTTATATGATCGATAGAACGACAACTACTATACTTATTACTCTTATTATTATCATTCTAACTTATATTATTAGCCATATTATGCTTATATGATCGATAGAACGACAATTACTATACTCACTACTCTTATTATTATCAGTCTAACTCATATTATTAGCCATATTATGCTTAAATGATCGATAGGACGACAATTACTATACTCATTACTCTTATTATTATCAATCTAACTCATATTATTAGCCATATTATGCTTTTATGATCGACAGAACGACAATTACTATTGTTATTACACTTACTGTTATCAATCTAAATCATATCATTAGCCATATTATGCTCATAGGATCGACAGAACGACAATTACTATACTTATTACTCTTATTATTATCAATCTAACTCATATTATTAGTCATATTATGCTTATATGATCGATAGAACGACAATTACTATACTCACTACTCTTATTATTATCAATCTAACTCATATTATTAGCCATATTATGCTTAAATGATCGATGGAACGACAATTACTATACATATTACTCTTATTATTATCAATCTAACTCATATTATTAGCCATATTATGCTTACATGATCGATAGAACGACAATTACTATACTTATTACTCTTATTATTATCAATCTAACTCATATTATTAGCCATATTATGCTTATATCATCGATAGAACGACAATTACTATATTTATTACTCTTATTATTATCAATCTAACTCATATTATTAGCCATATTATGCTTATATGATCGATAGAACGACAATTACTATACTTATTAGTCTTATTATTATCAATCTAACTCATATTATTAGCCATATTATGCTAATATGATCGATAGAAGGACAATGACTATACTTATTACTCTTATTATTACCAATCTAACTCTTATTATTAGCCATATTATGCTTATATGATCGGTAGAACGATAATTACTACACTTATTACTCTTAGTATTGTCAATCTAACTCATATTATTAGTCATATTATGCTTATATGATCGATAGAACGACAATTACTATACTCATTACTCTTATTATAATCAATCTAACTCATATTATTAGCCATATTATGCTTATATGATCGGTAGAACGATAATTACTATACTTATTACTCTTAGTATTGTCAATCTAACTCATATTATTAGTCATATTATGCTTATATGATCGATAGAACGACAATTACAATACATATTACTCTTATTATTATCAATCTAATTCATATTATTAGCCATATTATGCTTATATGATCGATAGGAGGACAATTACTATACTTATTATTCTTATTTTTATCAACCTAACTCATATTATAAGCCATATTATGCTTAAATGATCGATAGAACAACAATTACTATACTTATTAGTCTTATTATTATCAATCTAACTCATATTATTAGCCATATTATGCTTATGTGATCGAAAGAACGATAATTACTAAACTTATTACTCTTATTATTATCAATCTAACTCATATTATTAGCCATATTATGCTTATATGATCGATAGAACGACAACTACTATACTTATTACTCTTATTATTATCATTCTAACTTATATTATTAGCCATATTATGCTTATATGATCGATAGAACGACAATTACTATACTCACTACTCTTATTATTATCAGTCTAACTCATATTATTAGCCATATTATGCTTAAATGATCGATAGGACGACAATTACTATACTCATTACTCTTATTATTATCAATCTAACTCATATTATTAGCCATATTATGCTTTTATGATCGACAGAACGACAATTACTATTGTTATTACACTTACTGTTATCAATCTAAATCATATCATTAGCCATATTATGCTCATAGGATCGACAGAACGACAATTACTATACTTATTACTCTTATTATTATCAATCTAACTCATATTATTAGCCATATTATGCTTATATGATCGATAGAACGACAATTACTATACTTATTACTCTTATTCTTATCAATCTAACTCATATTATTAACCATATTATGCTTATGTGATCGATAGGACGACAATTACTATACTTATTACTCTTATTATTATCAATCTAACTCACATTATTAGCCATATTATGCTTATATGATCGATAGGACGACAATTACTATACTCACTACTCTTATTGTTATCAATCTAACTCATATTATTAGTCATATTATGCTTATATGATCGATAGAACGACAATTACTATACTCACTACTCTTATTATTACCAATCTAACTCTTATTATTAGCCATATTATGCTTATATGATCGGTAGAACGATAATTACTACACTTATTACTCTTAGTATTGTCAATCTAACTCATATTATTAGTCATATTATGCTTATATGATCGATAGAACGACAATTACTATACTCATTACTCTTATTATAATCAATCTAACTCATATTATTAGCCATATTATGCTTATGTGATCGAAAGAACGATAATTACTATACTTATTACTCTTATTCTTATCAATCAAACTCATATTATTAACCATATTATGCTTATGTGATCGATAGGACGACAATTACTATACTTATTACTCTTATTATTATCAATTAACTCATATTATTAGCCATATTATCCTTATATGATCGACAGAACGACAATTATTACTCTTATTACACTCCCTGTTATCAATTTAACTCATATTATTAACCATATTATGCTTATATGATCGATAGAACGACAATTACTATACTTATTACTCTTATTCTTATCAATCTAACTCATATTATTAACCATATTATGCTTATGTGATCGATAGGACGACAATTACTATACTTATTACTCTTATTATTATCAATCTAACTCACATTATTAGCCATATTATGCTTATATGATCGATAGGACGACAATTACTATACTCACTACTCTTATTGTTATCAATCTAACTCATATTATTAGCCATATTATGCTTATATGATCGATAGAACGACAATAACTATTCTTATTACTCTTATTCTTATCAATCTAACTCATATTATTAGCCATATTATGCTTATATGATCGGTAGAACGATAATTACTATACTTATTACTCTTAGTATTGTCAATCTAACTCATATTATTAGTCATATTATGCTTATATGATCGATAGAACGACAATTACTATACTTATTACTCTTATTATTATCAATCTAATTCATATTATTAGCCATATTATGCTTGTATGATCGGTAGAACGATAATTACTATACTTATTACTCTTTATATTATCAATCTAACTCTTATTATAAGCCATATTATGCTTAAATGATCGATAGAACGACAATTACTATACTTATTAGTCTTATTATTATCAATCTAACTCATATTATTAGCCATATTATGCTTATGTGATCGAAAGAACGGTAATTACTATACTTATTACTCTTATTATTATCAATCTAACTCATATTATTAGCCATATTATGCTTATATGATCGATAGAACGACAATTACTATACTTATTACTCTTATTCTTATCAATCTAACTCATATTATTAACCATATTATGCTTATGTGATCGATAGGACGACAATTACTATACTTATTACTCTTATTATTATCAATCTAACTCACATTATTAGCCATATTATGCTTATATGATCGATAGGACGACAATTACTATACTCACTACTCTTATTGTTATCAATCTAACTCATATTATTAGCCATATTATGCTTATATGATCGATAGAACGACAATTACTATTCTTATTACTCTTATTCTTATCAAAGTAACTCATATTATTAGCCATATTATGCTTATATGATCGGTAGAACGATAATTACTATACTTATTACTCTTAGTATTGTCAATCTAACTCATATTATTAGTCATATTATGCTTATATGATCGATAGAACGACAATTACAATACATATTACTCTTATTATTATCAATCTAATTCATATTATTAGCCATATTATGCTTATATGATCGATAGGAGGACAATTACTATACTTATTATTCTTATTTTTATCAACCTAACTCATATTATAAGCCATATTATGCTTAAATGATCGATAGAACAACAATTACTATACTTATTAGTCTTATTATTATCAATCTAACTCATATTATTAGCCATATTATGCTTATGTGATCGAAAGAACGATAATTACTAAACTTATTACTCTTATTATTATCAATCTAACTCATATTATTAGCCATATTATGCTTATATGATCGATAGAACGACAACTACTATACTTATTACTCTTATTATTATCAATCTAACTCATATTATTAGCCATATTATGCTTATATGATCGATAGAACGACAATTACTATACTCACTACTCTTATTATTATCAGTCTAACTCATATTATTAGCCATATTATGCTTAAATGATCGATAGGACGACAATTACTATACTCATTACTCTTATTATTATCAATCTAACTCATATTATTAGCCATATTATGCTTTTATGATCGACAGAACGACAATTACTATTGTTATTACACTTACTGTTATCAATCTAAATCATATCATTAGCCATATTATGCTCATAGGATCGACAGAACGACAATTACTATACTTATTACTCTTATTATTATCAATCTAACTCATATTATTAGTCATATTATGCTTATATGATCGATAGAACGACAATTACTATACTCACTACTCTTATTATTATCAATCTAACTCATATTATTAGCCATATTATGCTTAAATGATCGATGGAACGACAATTACTATACATATTACTCTTATTATTATCAATCTAACTCATATTATTAGCCATATTATGCTTACATGATCGATAGAACGACAATTACTATACTTATTACTCTTATTATTATCAATCTAACTCATATTTTTAGCCATATTATGCTTATATCATCGATAGAACGACAATTACTATATTTATTACTCTTATTATTATCAATCTAACTCATATTATTAGCCATATTATGCTTATATGATCGATAGAACGACAATTACTATACTTATTAGTCTTATTATTATCAATCTAACTCATATTATTAAACATATTATGCTTATGTGATCGAAAGAACGATAATTACTATACTTATTACTCTTATTCTTATCAATCTAACTCATATTATTAACCATATTATGCTTATGTGATCGATAGGACGACAATTACTATACTTATTACTCTTATTATTATCAATCTAACTCACATTATTAGCCATATTATGCTTATATGATCGATAGGACGACAATTACTATACTCACTACTCTTATTGTTATCAATCTAACTCATATTATTAGCCATATTATGCTTATATGATCGATAGAACGACAATAACTATTCTTATTACTCTTATTCTTATCAATCTAACTCATATTATTAGCCATATTAACTTATATGATCGGTAGAACGATAATTACTATACTTATTACTCTTAGTATTGTCAATCTAACTCATATTATTAGTCATATTATGCTTATATGATCGATAGAACGACAATTACTATACTTATTACTCTTATTATTATCAATCTAATTCATATTATTAGCCATATTATGCTTATATGATAGGTAGAACGATAATTACTATACTTATTACTCTTTATATTATCAATCTAACTCTTATTATAAGCCATATTATGCTTAAATGATCGATAGAACGACAATTACTATACTTATTAGTCTTATTATTATCAATCTAACTCATATTATTAGCCATATTATGCTTATGTGATCGAAAGAACGGTAATTACTATACTTATTACTCTTATTATTATCAATCTAACTCATATTATTAGCCATATTATGCTTATATGATCGATAGAACGACAATTACTATACTTATTACTCTTATTCTTATCAATCTAACTCATATTATTAACCATATTATGCTTATGTGATCGATAGGACGACAATTACTATACTTATTACTCTTATTATTATCAATCTAACTCACATTATTAGCCATATTATGCTTATATGATCGATAGGACGACAATTACTATACTCACTACTCTTATTGTTATCAATCTAACTCATATTATTAGCCATATTATGCTTATATGATCGATAGAACGACAATTACTATTCTTATTACTCTTATTCTTATCAATCTAACTCATATTATTAGCCATATTATGCTTATATGATCGGTAGAACGATAATTACTATACTTATTACTCTTAGTATTGTCAATCTAACTCATATTATTAGTCATATTATGCTTATATGATCGATAGAACGACAATTACAATACATATTACTCTTATTATTATCAATCTAATTCATATTATTAGCCATATTATGCTTATATGATCGATAGGAGGACAATTACTATACTTATTATTCTTATTTTTATCAACCTAACTCATATTATAAGCCATATTATGCTTAAATGATCGATAGAACAACAATTACTATACTTATTAGTCTTATTATTATCAATCTAACTCATATTATTAGCCATATTATGCTTATGTGATCGAAAGAACGGTAATTACTATACTTATTACTCTTATTATTATCAATCTAACTCATATTATTAGCCATATTATGCTTATATGATCGATAGAACGACAATTACTATACTTATTACTCTTATTCTTATCAATCTAACTCATATTATTAACCATATTATGCTTATGTGATCGATAGGACGACAATTACTATACTTATTACTCTTATTATTATCAATCTAACTCACATTATTAGCCATATTATGCTTATATGATCGATAGGACGACAATTACTATACTCACTACTCTTATTGTTATCAATCTAACTCATATTATTAGCCATATTATGCTTATATGATCGATAGAACGACAATTACTATTCTTATTACTCTTATTCTTATCAATCTAACTCATATTATTAGCCATATTATGCTTATATGATCGGTAGAACGATAATTACTATACTTATTACTCTTAGTATTGTCAATCTAACTCATATTATTAGTCATATTATGCTTATATGATCGATAGAACGACAATTACAATACATATTACTCTTATTATTATCAATCTAATTCATATTATTAGCCATATTATGCTTATATGATCGATAGGAGGACAATTACTATACTTATTATTCTTATTT
This sequence comes from Megachile rotundata, assembly GCF_050947335.1. NCBI lineage: Eukaryota > Metazoa > Arthropoda > Insecta > Hymenoptera > Megachilidae > Megachile > Megachile rotundata. The sequence goes on along the minus strand of NW_027474046.1, from coordinate 39,146 downwards.
TTATCAACCTAACTCATATTATAAGCCATATTATGCTTAAATGATCGATAGAACAACAATTACTATACTTATTAGTCTTATTATTATCAATCTAACTCATATTATTAGCCATATTATGCTTATGTGATCGAAAGAACGATAATTACTAAACTTATTACTCTTATTATTATCAATCTAACTCATATTATTAGCCATATTATGCTTATATGATCGATAGAACGACAACTACTATACTTATTACTCTTATTATTATCATTCTAACTTATATTATTAGCCATATTATGCTTATATGATCGATAGAACGACAATTACTATACTCACTACTCTTATTATTATCAGTCTAACTCATATTATTAGCCATATTATGCTTAAATGATCGATAGGACGACAATTACTATACTCATTACTCTTATTATTATCAATCTAACTCATATTATTAGCCATATTATGCTTTTATGATCGACAGAACGACAATTACTATTGTTATTACACTTACTGTTATCAATCTAAATCATATCATTAGCCATATTATGCTCATAGGATCGACAGAACGACAATTACTATACTTATTACTCTTATTATTATCAATCTAACTCATATTATTAGTCATATTATGCTTATATGATCGATAGAACGACAATTACTATACTCACTACTCTTATTATTATCAATCTAACTCATATTATTAGCCATATTATGCTTAAATGATCGATGGAACGACAATTACTATACATATTACTCTTATTATTATCAATCTAACTCATATTATTAGCCATATTATGCTTACATGATCGATAGAACGACAATTACTATACTTATTACTCTTATTATTATCAATCTAACTCATATTATTAGCCATATTATGCTTATATCATCGATAGAACGACAATTACTATATTTATTACTCTTATTATTATCAATCTAACTCATATTATTAGCCATATTATGCTTATATGATCGATAGAACGACAATTACTATACTTATTAGTCTTATTATTATCAATCTAACTCATATTATTAGCCATATTATGCTAATATGATCGATAGAAGGACAATGACTATACTTATTACTCTTATTATTACCAATCTAACTCTTATTATTAGCCATATTATGCTTATATGATCGGTAGAACGATAATTACTACACTTATTACTCTTAGTATTGTCAATCTAACTCATATTATTAGTCATATTATGCTTATATGATCGATAGAACGACAATTACTATACTCATTACTCTTATTATAATCAATCTAACTCATATTATTAGCCATATTATGCTTATATGATCGGTAGAACGATAATTACTATACTTATTACTCTTAGTATTGTCAATCTAACTCATATTATTAGTCATATTATGCTTATATGATCGATAGAACGACAATTACAATACATATTACTCTTATTATTATCAATCTAATTCATATTATTAGCCATATTATGCTTATATGATCGATAGGAGGACAATTACTATACTTATTATTCTTATTTTTATCAACCTAACTCATATTATAAGCCATATTATGCTTAAATGATCGATAGAACAACAATTACTATACTTATTAGTCTTATTATTATCAATCTAACTCATATTATTAGCCATATTATGCTTATGTGATCGAAAGAACGATAATTACTAAACTTATTACTCTTATTATTATCAATCTAACTCATATTATTAGCCATATTATGCTTATATGATCGATAGAACGACAACTACTATACTTATTACTCTTATTATTATCATTCTAACTTATATTATTAGCCATATTATGCTTATATGATCGATAGAACGACAATTACTATACTCACTACTCTTATTATTATCAGTCTAACTCATATTATTAGCCATATTATGCTTAAATGATCGATAGGACGACAATTACTATACTCATTACTCTTATTATTATCAATCTAACTCATATTATTAGCCATATTATGCTTTTATGATCGACAGAACGACAATTACTATTGTTATTACACTTACTGTTATCAATCTAAATCATATCATTAGCCATATTATGCTCATAGGATCGACAGAACGACAATTACTATACTTATTACTCTTATTATTATCAATCTAACTCATATTATTAGCCATATTATGCTTATATGATCGATAGAACGACAATTACTATACTTATTACTCTTATTCTTATCAATCTAACTCATATTATTAACCATATTATGCTTATGTGATCGATAGGACGACAATTACTATACTTATTACTCTTATTATTATCAATCTAACTCACATTATTAGCCATATTATGCTTATATGATCGATAGGACGACAATTACTATACTCACTACTCTTATTGTTATCAATCTAACTCATATTATTAGTCATATTATGCTTATATGATCGATAGAACGACAATTACTATACTCACTACTCTTATTATTATCAATCTAACTCATATTATTAGCCATATTATGCTTACATGATCGATAGAACGACAATTACTATACTTATTACTCTTATTATTATCAATCTAACTCATATTATTAGCCATATTATGCTTATATCATCGATAGAACGACAATTACTATATTTATTACTCTTATTATTATCAATCTAACTCATATTATTAGCCATATTATGCTTATATGATCGATAGAACGACAATTACTATACTTATTAGTCTTATTATTATCAATCTAACTCATATTATTAGCCATATTATGCTAATATGATCGATAGAAGGACAATGACTATACTTATTACTCTTATTATTACCAATCTAACTCTTATTATTAGCCATATTATGCTTATATGATCGGTAGAACGATAATTACTATACTTATTACTCTTAGTATTGTCAATCTAACTCATATTATTAGTCATATTATGCTTATATGATCGATAGAACGACAATTACTATACTCATTACTCTTATTATTATCAATCTAACTCATATTATTAGCCATATTATGCTTATATGATCGATAGAACGACAATTACTATACTCATTACTCTTATTATTATCAATCTAACTCATATTATTAACCATATTATGCAGATATGATCGATAGAACGACAATTACTATACTCATTACTCTTATTATTATCAACCTAACTCATATTATTAGCCATATTATGCTTAAATGATCGATAGAACGACAATTACTATACTTATTAGTCTTATTATTATCAATCTAACTCATATTATTAGCCATATTATGCTTATGTGATCGAAAGAACGATAATTACTATACTTATTACTCTTATTATTATCAATCTAACTCATATTATTAGCCATATTATACTTATGTGATCGACAGAACGACAATTACTATTCTTATTACACTCCCTGTTATCAATCTAACTCATATTATTAACCATATTATGCTTATATGATCGATAGTACGACAATTACTATACTTATTACTCTTATTATTATAAATCTAACTCATATTATTAGCCATATAATGCTTATATGATCGATAGGACGACAATTACTATACTTACTACTCTTATTATTATCAATCTAACTCATATTATTAGCCATATTATGCTTATATGATCGATAGAACGACAATTACTATACTCATTACTCTTATTATTATCAATCTAACTCACATTATTAGCCATATTATGCTTATATAATCGATAGGACGACAATTACTATACTCACTACTCTTATTGTTATCAATCTAACTCATATTATTAGCCATATTATGCTTATATGATCGATAGAACGACAATTACTATTCTTAATACTCTTATTCTTATCAATCTAACTCATATTATTAGCCATATTATGCTTATATGATCGGTAGAACGATAATTACTATACTTATTACTCTTATTATTATCAATCTAACTCATATTATTAGCCGTATTATGCTTATATGATCGATAGAACGACAATTACTATACTTATTACTCTTATTCTTATCAATCTAACTCATATTATTAACCGTATTATGCTTATGTGATCGATAGGACGACAATTACTATACTTATTACTCTTATTATTATCAATCTAACTCATATTATTAGCCATATTATGCTTATATGATCGACAGAACGACAATTATTACTCTTATTACACTCCCTGTTATCAATCTAACTCATATTATTAACCATATTATGCTTATATGATCGATAGGACGACAATTACTATGCTTATTGCTCTTATTATTATCAATCTAACTCATATTATTAGCCATATTATGCTTATGTGATCGAAAGAACGATAATTACTATACTTATTACTCTTATTATTATCAATCTAACTCATATTATTAGCCATATTATACTTATGTGATCGATAGAATGACACCTACTATACTTATTACTCTTATTATTATCAATCTAACTCATATAATTAGCCATATTATGCTTATGTGATCGAAAGAACGATAATTACTATACTTATTACTCTTATTATTATCAATCTAACTCACATTATTAGCCATATTATACTTATGTGATCGACAGAACGACAATTACTATTCTTATTACACTCCCTGTTATCAATCTAACTCATATTATTAACCATATTATGCTTATATGATCGATAGAACGACAATTACTATACTTATTACTTATATTCTTATCAATCTAACTCATATTATTAACCATATTATGCTTATGTGATCGATAGGACGACAATTACTATACTTATTACTCTTATTATTATCAATCTAACTCATATTATTAGCCATATTATGCCTATATGATCGACAGAACGACAATTATTATTCTTATTACACTCCCTGTTATCAATCTAACTCATATTATTAACCATATTATGCTTATATGATCGATAGAACGACAATTACTATACTCATTACTCTTATTCTTATCAATCTAACTCATATTATTAACCATATTATGCTTATGTGATCGATAGGACGACAATTACTATACTTATTACTCTTATTATTATCAATCTAACTCACATTATTAGCCATATTATGCTTATATGATCGATAGGACGACAATTACTATACTCACTACTCTTAGTATTGTCAATCTAACTCATATGATTAGTCATATTATGCTTATATGATCGATAGAACGACAATTACTATACTTATTACTCTTATTATTATCAATCTAATTCATATTATTAGCCATATTATGCTTATATGATCGATAGGAGGACAATTACTATACTTATTATTCTTATTTTTATCAACCTAACTCATATTATAAGCCATATTATGCTTAAATGATCGATAGAATGACAATTACTATACTTATTAGTCTTATTATTATCAATCTAACTCATATTATTAGCCATATTATGCTTATGTGATCGAAAGAACGGTAATTACTATACTTATTACTCTTATTATTATCAATCTAACTCATATTATTAGCCATATTATGCTTATATGATCGATAGAACGACAATTACTATACTTATTACTCTTATTCTTATCAATCTAACTCATATTATTAACCATATTATGCTTATGTGATCGATAGGACGACAATTACTATACTTATTACTCTTATTATTATCAATCTAACTCATATTATTAGCCATATTATGCTTATATGATCGACAGAACGACAATTATTATTCTTATTACACTCCCTGTTATCAATCTAACTCATATTATTAACCATATTATGCTTATATGATCGATAGAACGACAAGTACTATACTTATTACTCCTATTATTATCAATCTAACTCACATTATTAGCCATATTATGCTTATATGATCGATAGGACGACAGTTACTATACTCACTACTCTTATTGTTATCAATCTAACTCATATTATTAGCCATATTATGCTTATATGATCGATAGAACAACAATTACTATTCCTATTACTCTTATTCTTATCAATCTAACTCATATTATTAGCCATATTATGCTTATATGATCGGTAGAACGATAATTACTATACTTATTACTCTTAGTATTGTCAATCTAACTCATATTATTAGTCATATTATGCTTATATGATCGATAGAACGACAATTACTATACTCATTACTCTTATTATTATCAATCTAACTCATATTATTAGCCATATTATGCTTATGTGATCGACAGAACGACAATTATTATTCTTATTACACTCCCTGTTATCAATCTAACTCATATTATTAACCATATTATGCTTATATGATCGACAGAACGACAATTACTATACTCATTACTCTTATTCTTATCAATCTAACTCATATTATTAACCATATTATGCTTATGTGATCGATAGGACGACAATTACTATACTTATTACTCTTATTATTTTCAATCTAACTCACATTATTAGCCATATTATGCTTATATGATCGATAGAACGACAATTACTATACTTATTACTCTTAATATTATCAATCTAATTCATATTATTAGCCATATTATGCTTATATGATCGATAGGAGGACAATTACTATACTTATTATTCTTATTTTTATCAACCTAACTCATATTATTAGCCATATTATGCTTATATGATCGATAGAACGACAATTACTATACTCATTACTCTTATTATTATCAATCTAACTCATACTATTAACCATATTATGCAGATATGATCGATAGAACGACAATTACTATACTCATTACTCTTATTATTATCAACCTAACTCATATTATTAGCCATATTATGCTTAAATGATCGATAGAACGACAATTACTATACTTATTAGTCTTATTATTATGAATCTAACTCATATTATTAGCCATATTATGCTTATGTGATCGAAAGAACGATAATTACTATACTTATTACTCTTATTATTATCAATCTAACTCATATTATTAGCCATATTATACTTATGTGATCGACAGAACGACAATTACTATTCTTATTACACTCCCTGTTATCAATCTAACTCATATTATTAACCATATTATGCTTATATGATCGATAGAACGACAATTACTATACTTATTACTCTTATTATTATGAATCTAACTCATATTATTAGCCATATAATGCTTATATGATCGATAGAACGACAATTACTATACTTATTACTCTTATTATTGTCAATCTAACTCATATTATTAATCATATTATGCTTATATGATCGATAGAACGACAATTACTATACTTATTACTCTTATTATTATCAATCTAATTCATATTATTAGCCATATTATGCTTATATAACTGATAGGACGACAATTACTATACTTATTACTCTTATTATTATCTATCTAACTCATATTATAAGCCATATTATGCTTAAATGATCGATAGGACGACAATTACTATACTCATTACTCTTATTATAATCAATCTAACTCATATTATTAGCCATATTATGCTTATATGATCGGTAGAACGATAATTACTATACTTATTACTCTTAGTATTGTCAATCTAACTCATATTATTAGTCATATTATGCTTATATGATCGATAGAACGACAATTACAATACATATTACTCTTATTATTATCAATCTAATTCATATTATTAGCCATATTATGCTTATATGATCGATAGGAGGACAATTACTATACTTATTATTCTTATTTTTATCAACCTAACTCATATTATAAGCCATATTATGCTTAAATGATCGATAGAACAACAATTACTATACTTATTAGTCTTATTATTATCAATCTAACTCATATTATTAGCCATATTATGCTTATGTGATCGAAAGAACGATAATTACTAAACTTATTACTCTTATTATTATCAATCTAACTCATATTATTAGCCATATTATGCTTATATGATCGATAGAACGACAACTACTATACTTATTACTCTTATTATTATCATTCTAACTTATATTATTAGCCATATTATGCTTATATGATCGATAGAACGACAATTACTATACTCACTACTCTTATTATTATCAGTCTAACTCATATTATTAGCCATATTATGCTTAAATGATCGATAGGACGACAATTACTATACTCATTACTCTTATTATTATCAATCTAACTCATATTATTAGCCATATTATGCTTTTATGATCGACAGAACGACAATTACTATTGTTATTACACTTACTGTTATCAATCTAAATCATATCATTAGCCATATTATGCTCATAGGATCGACAGAACGACAATTACTATACTTATTACTCTTATTATTATCAATCTAACTCATATTATTAGCCATATTATGCTTATATGATCGATAGAACGACAATTACTATACTTATTACTCTTATTCTTATCAATCTAACTCATATTATTAACCATATTATGCTTATGTGATCGATAGGACGACAATTACTATACTTATTACTCTTATTATTATCAATCTAACTCACATTATTAGCCATATTATGCTTATATGATCGATAGGACGACAATTACTATACTCACTACTCTTATTGTTATCAATCTAACTCATATTATTAGTCATATTATGCTTATATGATCGATAGAACGACAATTACTATACTCACTACTCTTATTATTATCAATCTAACTCATATTATTAGCCATATTATGCTTACATGATCGATAGAACGACAATTACTATACTTATTACTCTTATTATTATCAATCTAACTCATATTATTAGCCATATTATGCTTATATCATCGATAGAACGACAATTACTATATTTATTACTCTTATTATTATCAATCTAACTCATATTATTAGCCATATTATGCTTATATGATCGATAGAACGACAATTACTATACTTATTAGTCTTATTATTATCAATCTAACTCATATTATTAGCCATATTATGCTAATATGATCGATAGAAGGACAATGACTATACTTATTACTCTTATTATTACCAATCTAACTCTTATTATTAGCCATATTATGCTTATATGATCGGTAGAACGATAATTACTATACTTATTACTCTTAGTATTGTCAATCTAACTCATATTATTAGTCATATTATGCTTATATGATCGATAGAACGACAATTACTATACTCATTACTCTTATTATTATCAATCTAACTCATATTATTAGCCATATTATGCTTATATGATCGATAGAACGACAATTACTATACTCATTACTCTTATTATTATCAATCTAACTCATATTATTAACCATATTATGCAGATATGATCGATAGAACGACAATTACTATACTCATTACTCTTATTATTATCAACCTAACTCATATTATTAGCCATATTATGCTTAAATGATCGATAGAACGACAATTACTATACTTATTAGTCTTATTATTATCAATCTAACTCATATTATTAGCCATATTATGCTTATGTGATCGAAAGAACGATAATTACTATACTTATTACTCTTATTATTATCAATCTAACTCATATTATTAGCCATATTATACTTATGTGATCGACAGAACGACAATTACTATTCTTATTACACTCCCTGTTATCAATCTAACTCATATTATTAACCATATTATGCTTATATGATCGATAGTACGACAATTACTATACTTATTACTCTTATTATTATAAATCTAACTCATATTATTAGCCATATAATGCTTATATGATCGATAGGACGACAATTACTATACTTACTACTCTTATTATTATCAATCTAACTCATATTATTAGCCATATTATGCTTATATGATCGATAGAACGACAATTACTATACTCATTACTCTTATTATTATCAATCTAACTCACATTATTAGCCATATTATGCTTATATAATCGATAGGACGACAATTACTATACTCACTACTCTTATTGTTATCAATCTAACTCATATTATTAGCCATATTATGCTTATATGATCGATAGAACGACAATTACTATTCTTAATACTCTTATTCTTATCAATCTAACTCATATTATTAGCCATATTATGCTTATATGATCGGTAGAACGATAATTACTATACTTATTACTCTTATTATTATCAATCTAACTCATATTATTAGCCATATTATGCTTATATGATCGACAGAACGACAATTATTACTCTTATTACACTCCCTGTTATCAATCTAACTCATATTATTAACCATATTATGCTTATATGATCGATAGAACGACAATTACTATACTTATTACTCTTATTCTTATCAATCTAACTCATATTATTAACCATATTATGCTTATGTGATCGATAGGACGACAATTACTATACTCATTACTCCTATTATTATCAATCTAACACATATTATTAGCCATATTATGCTTATATGATCGATAGGACGACAATTACTATACTTATTACTCTTATTATTATCAATCTAACTCATATTATTAGCCATATTATGCTTATATGATCGATAGGAGGACAATTACTATACTTATTATTCTTATTTTTATCAAACTAACTCATATTATTAGCCATATTATGCTTATATGATCGATAGAACGACAATTACTATTCTTATTACTCTTATTATTATAAATCTAACTCATATTATTAGCCATATAATGCTTATATGATCGATAGAACGACAATTACTATACTTACTACTCTTATTATTATCAATCTAACTCATATTATTAACCATATTATGCTAATATGATCGATAGAACGACAATTACTATACTTATTATTCTTATTTTTATCAACTTAACTCATATTATTAGCCATATTATGCTTAAATGATCGATAGAACGACAATTACTATACTCATTACTCTTATTATTATCAATCTAACTTATATTATTAGTCATATTATGCTTATATGATCGATAGCACGACAATTACTATACTTATTACTCTTATTATTATCAATCTAATTCATATTATTAGCCATATTATGCTTATATAACTGATAGGACGACAATTACTATACTTATTACTCTTATTATTATCAATCTAACTCATATTATTAGTCATATTATGCTTATATGAACGATAGAACGACAATTACTATACTTATTACTCTTATTATTATCTATCTAACTCATATTATTAGCCATATTATGCTTAAATAATCGATAGAACGACAATTACTATACTTATTACTCTTATTATTATCAATCTAACTCATATTATTAGCCATATTATGCTTATATGATCGACAGAACGACAATTACTATTCTTATTACACTCCCTGTTATCAATCTAACTCATATTATTAACCATATTATGCTTATATGATCGACAGAACGATAATTACTATTCTTATTACACTCCCTGTTATCAATCTAACTCATATTATTAGTCATATTATGCTTATATGAACGATAGAACGACAATTACTATACTTATTATTCTTATTTTTATCAACCTAACTCATATTATTAGCCATATTATGCTTAAATGATCGATAGAACGACAATTACTATACTTATTACTCTTATTATTATCAATCTAACTCATATTATTAGTCATATTATGCTTATATGATCGATAGAACGACAATTACTATACTTATTACTCTTATCATTATCAATCTAATTCATATTATTAGCCATATTATGCTTATATAACTGATAGGACGACAATTACTATACTTATTACTCTTATTATTATCAATCTAACTCATATTATTAGTCATATTATGCTTATATGAACGATAGAACGACAATTACTATACTTATTACTCTTATTATTATCAATCTAATTCATATTATTAGCCATATTATGCTTATATAACTGATAGGACGACAATTACTATGCTTATTACTCTTATTATTATCAATCTAACTCATATTATTAGCCATATTATGCTTAAATGATCGATAGGACGACAATTACTATACTCATTACTCTTATTATTATCAATCTAACTCATATTATTAGCCATATTATGCTTTTATGATCGACAGAACGACAATTACTATTGTTATTACACTTACTGTTATCAATCTAAATCATATCATTAGCCATATTATGCTCATAGGATCGACAGAACGACAATTACTATACTTATTACTCTTATTATTATCAATCTAACTCATATTATTAGTCATATTATGCTTATATGATCGATAGAACGACAATTACTATACTCACTACTCTTATTATTATCAATCTAACTCATATTATTAGCCATATTATGCTTAAATGATCGATGGAACGACAATTACTATACATATTACTCTTATTATTATCAATCTAACTCATATTATTAGCCATATTATGCTTACATGATCGATAGAACGACAATTACTATACTTATTACTCTTATTATTATCAATCTAACTCATATTATTAGCCATATTATGCTTATATCATCGATAGAACGACAATTACTATATTTATTACTCTTATTATTATCAATCTAACTCATATTATTAGCCATATTATGCTTATATGATCGATAGAACGACAATTACTATACTTATTAGTCTTATTATTATCAATCTAACTCATATTATTAGCCATATTATGCTAATATGATCGATAGAAGGACAATGACTATACTTATTACTCTTATTATTACCAATCTAACTCTTATTATTAGCCATATTATGCTTATATGATCGGTAGAACGATAATTACTATACTTATTACTCTTAGTATTGTCAATCTAACTCATATTATTAGTCATATTATGCTTATATGATCGATAGAACGACAATTACTATACTCATTACTCTTATTATAATCAATCTAACTCATATTATTAGCCATATTATGCTTATATGATCGATAGAACGACAATTACTATACTCATTACTCTTATTATTATCAATCTAACTCATATTATTAACCATATTATGCAGATATGATCGATAGAACGACAATTACTATACTCATTACTCTTATTATTATCAACCTAACTCATATTATTAGCCATATTATGCTTAAATGATCGATAGAACGACAATTACTATACTTATTAGTCTTATTATTATCAATCTAACTCATATTATTAGCCATATTATGCTTATGTGATCGAAAGAACGATAATTACTATACTTATTACTCTTATTATTATCAATCTAACTCATATTATTAGCCATATTATACTTATGTGATCGACAGAACGACAATTACTATTCTTATTACACTCCCTGTTATCAATCTAACTCATATTATTAACCATATTATGCTTATATGATCGATAGTACGACAATTACTATACTTATTACTCTTATTATTATAAATCTAACTCATATTATTAGCCATATAATGCTTATATGATCGATGGGACGACAATTACTATACTTACTACTCTTATTATTATCAATCTAACTCATATTATTAGCCATATTATGCTTATATGATCGATAGAACGACAATTACTATACTCATTACTCTTATTATTATCAATCTAACTCACATTATTAGCCATATTATGCTTATATAATCGATAGGACGACAATTACTATTCTTATTACTCTTATTCTTATCAATCTAACTCATATTATTAGCCATATTATGCTTATATGATCGGTAGAACGATAATTACTATACTTATTACTCTTGGTATTGTCAATCTAACTCATATTATTAGTCATATTATGCTTATATGATCGATAGAACGACAATTACTATACTTATTACTCTTATTATTATCAATCTAATTCATATTATTAGCCATATTATGCTTATATGATCGGTAGAACGATAATTACTATACTTATTACTCTTTATATTATCAATCTAACTCTTATTATAAGCCATATTATGCTTAAATGATCGATAGAACGACAATTACTATACTTATTAGTCTTATTATTATCAATCTAACTCATATTATTAGCCATATTATGCTTATGTGATCGAAAGAACGGTAATTACTATACTTATTACTCTTATTATTATCAATCTAACTCATATTATTAGCCATATTATGCTTATATGATCGATAGAACGACAATTACTATACTTATTACTCTTATTCTTATCAATCTAACTCATATTATTAACCATATTATGCTTATGTGATCGATAGGACGACAATTACTATACTTACTACTCTTATTATTATCAATCTAACTCTTATTATAAGCCATATTATGCTTAAATGATCGATAGAACGACAATTACTATACTTATTAGTCTTATTATTATCAATCTAACTCATATTATTAGCCATATTATGCTTATGTGATCGAAAGAACGGTAATTACTATACTTATTACTCTTATTATTATCAATCTAACTCATATTATTAGCCATATTATGCTTATATGATCGATAGAACGACAATTACTATACTTATTACTCTTATTCTTATCAATCTAACTCATATTATTAACCATATTATGCTTATGTGATCGATAGGACGACAATTACTATACTTATTACTCTTATTATTATCAATCTAACTCACATTATTAGCCATATTATGCTTATATAATCGATAGGTCGACAATTACTATACTCACTACTCTTATTGTTATCAATCTAACTCATATTATTAGCCATATTATGCTTATATGATCGATAGAACGACAATTACTATTCTTAATACTCTTATTCTTATCAATCTAACTCATATTATTAGCCATATTATGCTTATATGATCGGTAGAACGATAACTACTATACTTATTACTCTTAGTATTGTCAATCTAACTCATATTATTAGTCATATTATGCTTATATGATCGATAGAACGACAATTACTATACTTATTAGTCTTATTATTATCAATCTAACTCATATTATTAGCCATATTATGCTTATGTGATCGAAAGAACGATAATTACTATACTTATTACTCTTATTATTATCAATATAACTCATATTATTAGCCGTATTATGCTTATATGATCGATAGAACGACAATTACTATACTTATTACTCTTATTCTTATCAATCTAACTCATATTATTAACCATATTATGCTTATGTGATCGATAGGACGACAATTACTATACTTATTACTCTTATTGTTATCAATTAACTCATATTATTAGCCATATTATGCTTATATGATCGACAGAACGACAATTATTACTCTTATTACACCCCCTGTTATCAATCTAACTCATATTATTAACCATATTATGCTTATATGATCGATAGAACGACAATTACTATACTTATTACTCTTATTCTTATCAATCTAACTCATATTATTAACCATATTATGCTTATGTGATCGATAGGACGACAATTACTATACTTATTACTCTTATTATTATCAATCTAACTCACATTATTAGCCATATTATGCTTATATGATCGATAGGACGACAATTACTATACTCACTACTCTTATTGTTATCAATCTAACTCATATTATTAGCCATATTATGCTTATATGATCGATAGAACGACAATAACTATTCTTATTACTCTTATTCTTATCAATCTAACTCATATTATTAGCCATATTATGCTTATATGATCGGTAGAACGATAATTACTATACTTATTACTCTTAGTATTATCAATCTAACTCATATTATTAGCCATATTATGCTTATGTGATCGAAAGAACGGTAATTACTATACTGATTACTCTTATTATTATCAATCTAACTCATATTATTAGCCATATTATGCTTATATGATCGATAGAACGACAATTACTATACTTATTACTCTTATTCTTATCAATCTAACTCATATTATTAACCATATTATGCTTATGTGATCGATAGGACGACAATTACTATACTTATTACTCTTATTATTATCAATCTAACTCACATTATTAGCCATATTATGCTTATATGATCGATAGGACGACAATTACTATACTCACTACTCTTATTGTTATCAATCTAACTCATATTATTAGCCATATTATGCTTATATGATCGATAGAACGACAATTACTATTCTTATTACTCTTATTCTTATCAATCTAACTCATATTATTAGCCATATTATGCTTATATGATCGGTAGAACGATAATTACTATACTTATTACTCTTAGTATTGTCAATCTAACTCATATTATTAGTCATATTATGCTTATATGATCGATAGAACGACAATTACAATACATATTACTCTTATTATTATCAATCTAACTCATATTATTAGCCATATTATGCTTATGTGATCGAAAGAACGATAATTACTAAACTTATTACTCTTATTATTATCAATCTAACTCATATTATTAGCCATATTATACTTATGTGATCGACAGAACGACAATTACTATTCTTATTACACTCCCTGTTATCAATCTAACTCATATTATTAACCATATTATGCTTATATGATCGATAGTACGACAATTACTATACTTATTACTCTTATTATTATAAATCTAACTCATATTATTAGCCATATAATGCTTATATGATCGATGGGACGACAATTACTATACTTACTACTCTTATTATTATCAATCTAACTCATATTATTAGCCATATTATGCTTATATGATCGATAGAACGACAATTACTATACTCATTACTCTTATTATTATCAATCTAACTCACATTATTAGCCATATTATGCTTATATAATCGATAGGACGACAATTACTATTCTTATTACTCTTATTCTTATCAATCTAACTCATATTATTAGCCATATTATGCTTATATGATCGGTAGAACGATAATTACTATACTTATTACTCTTGGTATTGTCAATCTAACTCATATTATTAGTCATATTATGCTTATATGATCGATAGAACGACAATTACTATACTTATTACTCTTATTATTATCAATCTAATTCATATTATTAGCCATATTATGCTTATATGATCGGTAGAACGATAATTACTATACTTATTACTCTTTATATTATCAATCTAACTCTTATTATAAGCCATATTATGCTTAAATGATCGATAGAACGACAATTACTATACTTATTAGTCTTATTATTATCAATCTAACTCATATTATTAGCCATATTATGCTTATGTGATCGAAAGAACGGTAATTACTATACTTATTACTCTTATTATTATCAATCTAACTCATATTATTAGCCATATTATGCTTATATGATCGATAGAACGACAATTACTATACTTATTACTCTTATTCTTATCAATCTAACTCATATTATTAACCATATTATGCTTATGTGATCGATAGGACGACAATTACTATACTTACTACTCTTATTATTATCAATCTAACTCTTATTATAAGCCATATTATGCTTAAATGATCGATAGAACGACAATTACTATACTTATTAGTCTTATTATTATCAATCTAACTCATATTATTAGCCATATTATGCTTATGTGATCGAAAGAACGGTAATTACTATACTTATTACTCTTATTATTATCAATCTAACTCATATTATTAGCCATATTATGCTTATATGATCGATAGAACGACAATTACTATACTTATTACTCTTATTCTTATCAATCTAACTCATATTATTAACCATATTATGCTTATGTGATCGATAGGACGACAATTACTATACTTATTACTCTTATTATTATCAATCTAACTCACATTATTAGCCATATTATGCTTATATAATCGATAGGTCGACAATTACTATACTCACTACTCTTATTGTTATCAATCTAACTCATATTATTAGCCATATTATGCTTATATGATCGATAGAACGACAATTACTATTCTTAATACTCTTATTCTTATCAATCTAACTCATATTATTAGCCATATTATGCTTATATGATCGGTAGAACGATAACTACTATACTTATTACTCTTAGTATTGTCAATCTAACTCATATTATTAGTCATATTATGCTTATATGATCGATAGAACGACAATTACTATACTTATTAGTCTTATTATTATCAATCTAACTCATATTATTAGCCATATTATGCTTATGTGATCGAAAGAACGATAATTACTATACTTATTACTCTTATTATTATCAATATAACTCATATTATTAGCCGTATTATGCTTATATGATCGATAGAACGACAATTACTATACTTATTACTCTTATTCTTATCAATCTAACTCATATTATTAACCATATTATGCTTATGTGATCGATAGGACGACAATTACTATACTTATTACTCTTATTGTTATCAATTAACTCATATTATTAGCCATATTATGCTTATATGATCGACAGAACGACAATTATTACTCTTATTACACCCCCTGTTATCAATCTAACTCATATTATTAACCATATTATGCTTATATGATCGATAGAACGACAATTACTATACTTATTACTCTTATTCTTATCAATCTAACTCATATTATTAACCATATTATGCTTATGTGATCGATAGGACGACAATTACTATACTTATTACTCTTATTATTATCAATCTAACTCACATTATTAGCCATATTATGCTTATATGATCGATAGGACGACAATTACTATACTCACTACTCTTATTGTTATCAATCTAACTCATATTATTAGCCATATTATGCTTATATGATCGATAGAACGACAATTACTATACTTATTACTCTTATTCTTATCAATCTAACTCATATTATTAACCATATTATGCTTATGTGATCGATAGGACGACAATTACTATACTTATTACTCTTATTATTATCAATCTAACTCACATTATTAGCCATATTATGCTTATATGATCGATAGGACGACAATTACTATACTCACTACTCTTATTGTTATCAATCTAACTCATATTATTAGCCATATTATGCTTATATGATCGATAGAACGACAATTACTATTCTTATTACTCTTATTCTTATCAATCTAACTCATATTATTAGCCATATTATGCTTATATGATCGGTAGAACGATAATTACTATACTTATTACTCTTAGTATTGTCAATCTAACTCATATTATTAGTCATATTATGCTTATATGATCGATAGAACGACAATTACAATACATATTACTCTTATTATTATCAATCTAACTCATATTATTAGCCATATTATGCTTATGTGATCGAAAGAACGATAATTACTAAACTTATTACTCTTATTATTATCAATCTAACTCATATTATTAGCCATATTATACTTATGTGATCGACAGAACGACAATTACTATTCTTATTACACTCCCTGTTATCAATCTAACTCATATTATTAACCATATTATGCTTATATGATCGATAGTACGACAATTACTATACTTATTACTCTTATTATTATAAATCTAACTCATATTATTAGCCATATAATGCTTATATGATCGATGGGACGACAATTACTATACTTACTACTCTTATTATTATCAATCTAACTCATATTATTAGCCATATTATGCTTATATGATCGATAGAACGACAATTACTATACTTATTACTCTTAGTATTGTCAATCTAACTCATATTATTAGTCATATTATGCTTATATGATCGATAGAACGACAATTACTATACTTATTACTCTTATTATTATCAATCTAATTCATATTATTAGCCATATTATGCTTATATGATCGGTAGAACGATAATTACTATACTTATTACTCTTTATATTATCAATCTAACTCTTATTATAAGCCATATTATGCTTAAATGATCGATAGAACGACAATTACTATACTTATTAGTCTTATTATTATCAATCTAACTCATATTATTAGCCATATTATGCTTATGTGATCGAAAGAACGGTAATTACTATACTTATTACTCTTATTATTATCAATCTAACTCATATTATTAGCCATATTATGCTTATATGATCGATAGAACGACAATTACTATACTTATTACTCTTATTCTTATCAATCTAACTCATATTATTAACCATATTATGCTTATGTGATCGATAGGACGACAATTACTATACTTACTACTCTTATTATTATCAATCTAACTCTTATTATAAGCCATATTATGCTTAAATGATCGATAGAACGACAATTACTATACTTATTAGTCTTATTATTATCAATCTAACTCATATTATTAGCCATATTATGCTTATGTGATCGAAAGAACGGTAATTACTATACTTATTACTCTTATTATTATCAATCTAACTCATATTATTAGCCATATTATGCTTATATGATCGATAGAACGACAATTACTATACTTATTACTCTTATTCTTATCAATCTAACTCATATTATTAACCATATTATGCTTATGTGATCGATAGGACGACAATTACTATACTTATTACTCTTATTATTATCAATCTAACTCACATTATTAGCCATATTATGCTTATATAATCGATAGGTCGACAATTACTATACTCACTACTCTTATTGTTATCAATCTAACTCATATTATTAGCCATATTATGCTTATATGATCGATAGAACGACAATTACTATTCCTAATACTCTTATTCTTATCAATCTAACTCATATTATTAGCCATATTATGCTTATATGATCGGTAGAACGATAACTACTATACTTATTACTCTTAGTATTGTCAATCTAACTCATATTATTAGTCATATTATGCTTATATGATCGATAGAACGACAATTACTATACTTATTAGTCTTATTATTATCAATCTAACTCATATTATTAGCCATATTATGCTTATGTGATCGAAAGAACGATAATTACTATACTTATTACTCTTATTATTATCAATATAACTCATATTATTAGCCGTATTATGCTTATATGATCGATAGAACGACAATTACTATACTTATTACTCTTATTCTTATCAATCTAACTCATATTATTAACCATATTATGCTTATGTGATCGATAGGACGACAATTACTATACTTATTACTCTTATTGTTATCAATTAACTCATATTATTAGCCATATTATGCTTATATGATCGACAGAACGACAATTATTACTCTTATTACACCCCCTGTTATCAATCTAACTCATATTATTAACCATATTATGCTTATATGATCGATAGAACGACAATTACTATACTTATTACTCTTATTCTTATCAATCTAACTCATATTATTAACCATATTATGCTTATGTGATCGATAGGACGACAATTACTATACTTATTACTCTTATTATTATCAATCTAACTCACATTATTAGCCATATTATGCTTATATGATCGATAGGACGACAATTACTATACTCACTACTCTTATTGTTATCAATCTAACTCATATTATTAGCCATATTATGCTTATATGATCGATAGAACGACAATTACTATACTTATTACTCTTATTCTTATCAATCTAACTCATATTATTAACCATATTATGCTTATGTGATCGATAGGACGACAATTACTATACTTATTACTCTTATTATTATCAATCTAACTCATATTATTAGCCATATTATGCTTATATGATCGACAGAACGACAATTATTACTCTTATTACACCCCCTGTTATCAATCTAACTCATATTATTAACCATATTATGCTTATATGATCGATAGAACGACAATTACTATACTTATTACTCTTATTCTTATCAATCTAACTCATATTATTAACCATATTATGCTTATGTGATCGATAGGACGACAATTACTATACTTATTACTCTTATTATTATCAATCTAACTCACATTATTAGCCATATTATGCTTATATGATCGATAGGACGACAATTACTATACTCACTACTCTTATTGTTATCAATCTAACTCATATTATTAGCCATATTATGCTTATATGATCGATAGAACGACAATAACTATTCTTATTACTCTTATTCTTATCAATCTAACTCATATTATTAGCCATATTATGCTTATATGATCGGTAGAACGATAATTACTATACTTATTACTCTTAGTATTATCAATCTAACTCATATTATTAGCCATATTATGCTTATGTGATCGAAAGAACGGTAATTACTATACTGATTACTCTTATTATTATCAATCTAACTCATATTATTAGCCATATTATGCTTATATGATCGATAGAACGACAATTACTATACTTATTACTCTTATTCTTATCAATCTAACTCATATTATTAACCATATTATGCTTATGTGATCGATAGGACGACAATTACTATACTTATTACTCTTATTATTATCAATCTAACTCACATTATTAGCCATATTATGCTTATATGATCGATAGGACGACAATTACTATACTCACTACTCTTATTGTTATCAATCTAACTCATATTATTAGCCATATTATGCTTATATGATCGATAGAACGACAATTACTATTCTTATTACTCTTATTCTTATCAATCTAACTCATATTATTAGCCATATTATGCTTATATGATCGGTAGAACGATAATTACTATACTTATTACTCTTAGTATTGTCAATCTAACTCATATTATTAGTCATATTATGCTTATATGATCGATAGAACGACAATTACAATACATATTACTCTTATTATTATCAATCTAACTCATATTATTAGCCATATTATGCTTATGTGATCGAAAGAACGATAATTACTAAACTTATTACTCTTATTATTATCAATCTAACTCATATTATTAGCCATATTATGCTTATATGATCGATAGAACGACAACTACTATACTTATTACTCTTACTATTATCAATCTAACTCATATTATTAGCCATATTATGCTTATATGATCGATAGAACGACAATTACTATACTCACTACTCTTATTATTATCAGTCTAACTCATATTATTAGCCATATTATGCTTAAATGATCGATAGGACGACAATTACTATACTCATTACTCTTATTATTATCAATCTAACTCATATTATTAGCCATATTATGCTTTTATGATCGACAGAACGACAATTACTATTGTTATTACACTTACTGTTATCAATCTAAATCATATCATTAGCCATATTATGCTCATAGGATCGACAGAACGACAATTTCTATACTTATTACTCTTATTATTATCAATCTAACTCATATTATTAGTCATATTATGCTTATATGATCGATAGAACGACAATTACTATACTCACTACTCTTATTATTATCAATCTAACTCATATTATTAGCCATATTATGCTTAAATGATCGATGGAACGACAATTACTATACATATTACTCTTATTATTATCAATCTAACTCATATTATTAGCCATATTATGCTTACATGATCGATAGAACGACAATGACTATACTTATTACTCTTATTATTACCAATCTAACTCTTATTATTAGCCATATTATGCTTATATGATCGGTAGAACGATAATTACTATACTTATTACTCTTATTATTATCAATCTAACTCATATTATTAGCCATATTATGCTTATATGATCGATAGAACGACAATTACTATACTTATTACTCTTATTCTTATCAATCTAACTCATATTATTAACCATATTATGCTTATGTGATCGATAGGACGACAATTACTATACTTATTACTCTTATTATTATCAATCTAACTCACATTATTAGCCATATTATGCTTATATAATCGATAGGTCGACAATTACTATACTCACTACTCTTATTGTTATCAATCTAACTCATATTATTAGCCATATTATGCTTATATGATCGATAGAACGACAATTACTATTCTTAATACTCTTATTCTTATCAATCTAACTCATATTATTAGCCATATTATGCTTATATGATCGGTAGAACGATAACTACTATACTTATTACTCTTAGTATTGTCAATCTAACTCATATTATTAGTCATATTATGCTTATATGATCGATAGAACGACAATTACTATACTTATTAGTCTTATTATTATCAATCTAACTCATATTATTAGCCATATTATGCTTATGTGATCGAAAGAACGATAATTACTATACTTATTACTCTTATTATTATCAATATAACTCATATTATTAGCCGTATTATGCTTATATGATCGATAGAACGACAATTACTATACTTATTACTCTTATTCTTATCAATCTAACTCATATTATTAACCATATTATGCTTATGTGATCGATAGGACGACAATTACTATACTTATTACTCTTATTGTTATCAATTAACTCATATTATTAGCCATATTATGCTTATATGATCGACAGAACGACAATTATTACTCTTATTACACCCCCTGTTATCAATCTAACTCATATTATTAACCATATTATGCTTATATGATCGATAGAACGACAATTACTATACTTATTACTCTTATTCTTATCAATCTAACTCATATTATTAACCATATTATGCTTATGTGATCGATAGGACGACAATTACTATACTTATTACTCTTATTATTATC
This sequence comes from Megachile rotundata, assembly GCF_050947335.1. Lineage (NCBI taxonomy): Eukaryota > Metazoa > Arthropoda > Insecta > Hymenoptera > Megachilidae > Megachile > Megachile rotundata. Next base: position 15,324 of record NW_027474046.1, on the reverse strand, counting down.
AATCTAACTCACATTATTAGCCATATTATGCTTATATGATCGATAGGACGACAATTACTATACTCACTACTCTTATTGTTATCAATCTAACTCATATTATTAGCCATATTATGCTTATATGATCGATAGAACGACAATTACTATACTTATTACTCTTATTCTTATCAATCTAACTCATATTATTAACCATATTATGCTTATGTGATCGATAGGACGACAATTACTATACTTATTACTCTTATTATTATCAATCTAACTCATATTATTAGCCATATTATGCTTATATGATCGACAGAACGACAATTATTACTCTTATTACACCCCCTGTTATCAATCTAACTCATATTATTAACCATATTATGCTTATATGATCGATAGAACGACAATTACTATACTTATTACTCTTATTCTTATCAATCTAACTCATATTATTAACCATATTATGCTTATGTGATCGATAGGACGACAATTACTATACTTATTACTCTTATTATTATCAATCTAACTCACATTATTAGCCATATTATGCTTATATGATCGATAGGACGACAATTACTATACTCACTACTCTTATTGTTATCAATCTAACTCATATTATTAGCCATATTATGCTTATATGATCGATAGAACGACAATAACTATTCTTATTACTCTTATTCTTATCAATCTAACTCATATTATTAGCCATATTATGCTTATATGATCGGTAGAACGATAATTACTATACTTATTACTCTTAGTATTATCAATCTAACTCATATTATTAGCCATATTATGCTTATGTGATCGAAAGAACGGTAATTACTATACTGATTACTCTTATTATTATCAATCTAACTCATATTATTAGCCATATTATGCTTATATGATCGATAGAACGACAATTACTATACTTATTACTCTTATTCTTATCAATCTAACTCATATTATTAACCATATTATGCTTATGTGATCGATAGGACGACAATTACTATACTTATTACTCTTATTATTATCAATCTAACTCACATTATTAGCCATATTATGCTTATATGATCGATAGGACGACAATTACTATACTCACTACTCTTATTGTTATCAATCTAACTCATATTATTAGCCATATTATGCTTATATGATCGATAGAACGACAATTACTATTCTTATTACTCTTATTCTTATCAATCTAACTCATATTATTAGCCATATTATGCTTATATGATCGGTAGAACGATAATTACTATACTTATTACTCTTAGTATTGTCAATCTAACTCATATTATTAGTCATATTATGCTTATATGATCGATAGAACGACAATTACAATACATATTACTCTTATTATTATCAATCTAACTCATATTATTAGCCATATTATGCTTATGTGATCGAAAGAACGATAATTACTAAACTTATTACTCTTATTATTATCAATCTAACTCATATTATTAGCCATATTATGCTTATATGATCGATAGAACGACAACTACTATACTTATTACTCTTACTATTATCAATCTAACTCATATTATTAGCCATATTATGCTTATATGATCGATAGAACGACAATTACTATACTCACTACTCTTATTATTATCAGTCTAACTCATATTATTAGCCATATTATGCTTAAATGATCGATAGGACGACAATTACTATACTCATTACTCTTATTATTATCAATCTAACTCATATTATTAGCCATATTATGCTTTTATGATCGACAGAACGACAATTACTATTGTTATTACACTTACTGTTATCAATCTAAATCATATCATTAGCCATATTATGCTCATAGGATCGACAGAACGACAATTTCTATACTTATTACTCTTATTATTATCAATCTAACTCATATTATTAGTCATATTATGCTTATATGATCGATAGAACGACAATTACTATACTCACTACTCTTATTATTATCAATCTAACTCATATTATTAGCCATATTATGCTTAAATGATCGATGGAACGACAATTACTATACATATTACTCTTATTATTATCAATCTAACTCATATTATTAGCCATATTATGCTTACATGATCGATAGAACGACAATGACTATACTTATTACTCTTATTATTACCAATCTAACTCTTATTATTAGCCATATTATGCTTATATGATCGGTAGAACGATAATTACTATACTTATTACTCTTAGTATTGTCAATCTAACTCATATTATTAGTCATATTATGCTTATATGATCGATAGAACGACAATTACTATACTCATTACTCTTATTATTATCAATCTAACTCATATTATTAGCCATATTATGCTTATATGATCGATAGAACGACAATTACTATACTCATTACTCTTATTATTATCAATCTAACTCATATTATTAACCATATTATGCAGATATGATCGATAGAACGACAATTACTATACTCATTACTCTTATTATTATCAACCTAACTCATATTATTAGCCATATTATGCTTAAATGATCGATAGAACGACAATTACTATACTTATTAGTCTTATTATTATCAATCTAACTCATATTATTAGCCATATTATGCTTATGTGATCGAAAGAACGATAATTACTATACTTATTACTCTTATTATTATCAATCTAACTCATATTATTAGCCATATTATACTTATGTGATCGACAGAACGACAATTACTATTCTTATTACACTCCCTGTTATCAATCTAACTCATATTATTAACCATATTATGCTTATATGATCGATAGTACGACAATTACTATACTTATTACTCTTATTATTATAAATCTAACTCATATTATTAGCCATATAATGCTTATATGATCGATGGGACGACAATTACTATACTTACTACTCTTATTATTATCAATCTAACTCATATTATTAGCCATATTATGCTTATATGATCGATAGAACGACAATTACTATACTCATTACTCTTATTATTATCAATCTAACTCACATTATTAGCCATATTATGCTTATATAATCGATAGGACGACAATTACTATTCTTATTACTCTTATTCTTATCAATCTAACTCATATTATTAGCCATATTATGCTTATATGATCGGTAGAACGATAATTACTATACTTATTACTCTTGGTATTGTCAATCTAACTCATATTATTAGTCATATTATGCTTATATGATCGATAGAACGACAATTACTATACTTATTACTCTTATTATTATCAATCTAATTCATATTATTAGCCATATTATGCTTATATGATCGGTAGAACGATAATTACTATACTTATTACTCTTTATATTATCAATCTAACTCTTATTATAAGCCATATTATGCTTAAATGATCGATAGAACGACAATTACTATACTTATTAGTCTTATTATTATCAATCTAACTCATATTATTAGCCATATTATGCTTATGTGATCGAAAGAACGGTAATTACTATACTTATTACTCTTATTATTATCAATCTAACTCATATTATTAGCCATATTATGCTTATATGATCGATAGAACGACAATTACTATACTTATTACTCTTATTCTTATCAATCTAACTCATATTATTAACCATATTATGCTTATGTGATCGATAGGACGACAATTACTATACTTACTACTCTTATTATTATCAATCCTACTCATATTATTAGCCATATTATGCTTATATGATCGATAGAACGACAATTACTATACTCATTGCTCTTATTATTATCAATCTAACTCATATTATTAACCATATTATGCAGATATGATCGATAGAACCACAATTACTATACTTATTAGTCTTATTATTATCAATCTAACTCATATTATTAGCCATATTATGCTTATGTGATCGATAGGACGACAATTACTATACTTATTACTCTTATTATTATCAATCTAACTCACATTATTAGCCATATTATGCTTATATGATCGATAGGACGACAATTACTATACTCACTACTCTTATTGTTATCAATCTAACTCATATTATTAGCCATATTATGCTTATATGATCGATAGAACGACAATAACTATTCTTATTACTCTTATTCTTATCAATCTAACTCATATTATTAGCCATATTATGCTTATATGATCGGTAGAACGATAATTACTATACTTATTACTCTTAGTATTATCAATCTAACTCATATTATTAGCCATATTATGCTTATGTGATCGAAAGAACGGTAATTACTATACTGATTACTCTTATTATTATCAATCTAACTCATATTATTAGCCATATTATGCTTATATGATCGATAGAACGACAATTACTATACTTATTACTCTTATTCTTATCAATCTAACTCATATTATTAACCATATTATGCTTATGTGATCGATAGGACGACAATTACTATACTTATTACTCTTATTATTATCAATCTAACTCACATTATTAGCCATATTATGCTTATATGATCCATAGGACGACAATTACTATACTCACTACTCTTATTGTTATCAATCTAACTCATATTATTAGCCATATTATGCTTATATGATCGATAGAACGACAATTACTATTCTTATTACTCTTATTCTTATCAATCTAACTCATATTATTAGCCATATTATGCTTATATGATCGGTAGAACGATAATTACTATACTTATTACTCTTAGTATTGTCAATCTAACTCATATTATTAGTCATATTATGCTTATATGATCGATAGAACGACAATTACAATACATATTACTCTTATTATTATCAATCTAACTCATATTATTAGCCATATTATGCTTATGTGATCGAAAGAACGATAATTACTAAACTTATTACTCTTATTATTATCAATCTAACTCATATTATTAGCCATATTATGCTTATATGATCGATAGAACGACAACTACTATACTTATTACTCTTATTATTATCAATCTAACTCATATTATTAGCCATATTATGCTTATATGATCGATAGAACGACAATTACTATACTCACTACTCTTATTATTATCAGTCTAACTCATATTATTAGCCATATTATGCTTAAATGATCGATAGGACGACAATTACTATACTCATTACTCTTATTATTATCAATCTAACTCATATTATTAGCCATATTATGCTTTTATGATCGACAGAACGACAATTACTATTGTTATTACACTTACTGTTATCAATCTAAATCATATCATTAGCCATATTATGCTCATAGGATCGACAGAACGACAATTTCTATACTTATTACTCTTATTATTATCAATCTAACTCATATTATTAGTCATATTATGCTTATATGATCGATAGAACGACAATTACTATACTCACTACTCTTATTATTATCAATCTAACTCATATTATTAGCCATATTATGCTTAAATGATCGATGGAACGACAATTACTATACATATTACTCTTATTATTATCAATCTAACTCATATTATTAGCCATATTATGCTTACATGATCGATAGAACGACAATTACTATACTTATTACTCTTATTATTATCAATCTAACTCATATTATTAGCCATATTATGCTTATATCATCGATAGAACGACAATTACTATATTTATTACTCTTATTATTATCAATCTAACTCATATTATTAGCCATATTATGCTTATATGATCGATAGAACGACAATTACTATACTTATTAGTCTTATTATTATCAATCTAACTCATATTATTAGCCATATTATGCTAATATGATCGATAGAAGGACAATGACTATACTTATTACTCTTATTATTACCAATCTAACTCTTATTATTAGCCATATTATGCTTATATGATCGGTAGAACGATAATTACTATACTTATTACTCTTAGTATTGTCAATCTAACTCATATTATTAGTCATATTATGCTTATATGATCGATAGAACGACAATTACTATACTCATTACTCTTATTATTATCAATCTAACTCATATTATTAGCCATATTATGCTTATATGATCGATAGAACGACAATTACTATACTCATTACTCTTATTATTATCAATCTAACTCATATTATTAACCATATTATGCAGATATGATCGATAGAACGACAATTACTATACTCATTACTCTTATTATTATCAACCTAACTCATATTATTAGCCATATTATGCTTAAATGATCGATAGAACGACAATTACTATACTTATTAGTCCTATTATTATCAATCTAACTCATATTATTAGCCATATAATGCTTATATGATCGATAGAACGACAATTACTATACTCATTACTCTTATTATTATCAATCTAACTCACATTATTAGCCATATTATGCTTATATAATCGATAGGACGACAATTACTATACTCACTACTCTTATTGTTATCAATCTAACTCATATTATTAGCCATATTATGCTTATATGATCGATAGAACGACAATTACTATTCTTAATACTCTTATTCTTATCAATCTAACTCATATTATTAGCCATATTATGCTTATATGATCGGTAGAACGATAATTACTATACTTATTACTCTTATTATTATCAATCTAACTCATATTATTAGCCGTATTATGCTTATATGATCGATAGAACGACAATTACTATACTTATTACTCTTATTCTTATCAATCTAACTCATATTATTAACCATATTATGCTTATGTGATCGATAGGACGACAATTACTATACTTATTACTCTTATTATTATCAATCTAACTCATATTATTAGCCATATTATGCTTATATGATCGACAGAACGACAATTATTACTCTTATTACACTCCCTGTTATCAATCTAACTCATATTATTAACCATATTATGCTTAAATGATCGATAGAACGACAATTACTATACTCATTACTCTTATTATTATCAATCTAACTTATATTATTAGTCATATTATGCTTATATGATCGATAGCACGACAATTACTATACTTATTACTCTTATTATTATCAATCTAATTCATATTATTAGCCATATTATGCTTATATGATCGACAGAACGACAATTACTATTCTTATTACACTCCCTGTTATCAATCTAACTCATATTATTAACCATATTATGCTTATATGATCGACAGAACGATAATTACTATTCTTATTACACTCCCTGTTATCAATCTAACTCATATTATTAGTCATATTATGCTTATATGAACGATAGAACGACAATTACTATACTTATTATTCTTATTTTTATCAACCTAACTCATATTATTAGCCATATTATGCTTATATAACTGATAGGACGACAATTACTATGCTTATTACTCTTATTATTATCAATCTAACTCATATTATTAGCCATATTATGCTTAAATGATCGATAGAACGACAATTACTATACTTATTACTCTTATTATTATCAATCTAACTCATATTATTAGCCATATTATGCTTATATGATCGACAGAACGACAATTACTATTCTTATTACACTCCCTGTTATCAATCTAACTCATATTATTAACTATATTGTGCTTATATGATCGACAGAACGATAATTACTATTCTTATTACACTCCCTGTTATCAACCTAACTCATATTATTAGTCATATTATGCTTATATGAACGATAGAACGACAATTACTATACTTATTATTCTTATTTTTATCAACCTAACTCATATTATTAGCCATATTATGCTTAAATGATCGATAGAACGACAATTACTATACTTATTACTCTTATTATTATCAATCTAACTCATATTATTAGTCATATTATGCTTATATGATCGATAGAACGACAATTACTATACTTATTACTCTTATTATTATCAATCTAACTCATATTATTAGCCATATTATGCTTATATGATCGATAGAACGACAATTACTATACTTATTATTCTTATTTTTATCAATCTAACTCATATTATTAGCCATATTATGCTTATATGATCGATAGGAGGACAATTACTATACTTATTATTCTTATTTTTATCAACCTAACTCATATTATTAGCCATATTATGCTTAAATGATCGATAGAACGACAATTATTATACTTATTACTCTTATTATTATCAATCTAACTCATATTATTAGCCATATTATGCTTATATGATCGACAGAACGACAATTACTATTCTTATTACACTCCCTGTTATCAATCTAACTCATATTATTAACCATATTATGCTTATATGATCGACAGAACGATAATTACTATTCTTATTACACTCCCTGTTATCAATCTAACTCATATTATTAGCCATATTATGCTTATATGATCGGTAGAACGATAATTACTATACTTATTACTCTTAGTATTGTCAATCTAACTCATATTATTAGTCATATTATGCTTATATGATCGATAGAACGACAATTACTATACTTATTACTCTTATTATTATCAATCTAATTCATATTATTAGCCATATTATGCTTATATAACTGATAGGACGACAATTACTATACTTATTACTCTTATTATTATCAATCTAACTCATATTATTAGTCATATTATGCTTATATGAACGATAGAACGACAATTACTATACTTATTACTCTTAGTATTGTCAATCTAACTCATGTTATTAGTCATATTATGCTTATATGATCGATAGAACGACAATTACTATACTCATTACTCTTATTATTATCAATCTAACTCATATTATTAGCCATATTATGCTTATATGATCGATAGAACGACAATTACTATACTCATTACTCTTATTATTATCAATCTAACTCATACTATTAACCATATTATGCAGATATGATCGATAGAACGACAATTACTATACTCATTACTCTTATTATTATCAACCTAACTCATATTATTAGCCATATTATGCTTAAATGATCGATAGAACGACAATTACTATACTTATTAGTCTTATTATTATCAATCTAACTCATATTATTAACCATATTATGCTTATATGATCGATAGAACGACAATTACTATACTTATTACTCTTATTATTATAAATCTAACTCATATTATTAGCCATATAATGCTTATATGATCGATAGAACGACAATTACTATACTTATTACTCTTATTATTGTCAATCTAACTCATATTATTAACCATATTATGCTAATATGATCGATAGAACGACAATTACTATACTTATTATTCTTATTTTTATCAACTTAACTCATATTATTAGCCATATTATGCTTAAATGATCGATAGAACGAAAATTACTATACTCATTACTCTTATTATTATCAATCTAACTTATATTATTAGTCGTATTATGCTTATATGATCGATAGAACGACAATTACTATACTTATTACTCTTATTATTATCAATCTAATTCATATTATTAGCCATATTATGCTTATATAACTGATAGGACGACAATTACTATACTTATTACTCTTATTATTATCAATCTAACTCATATTATTAGTCATATTATGCTTATATGATCGACAGAACGACAATTACTATTCTTATTACACTCCCTGTTATCAATCTAACTCATATTATTAACCATATTATGCTTATATGATCGACAGAACGATAATTACTATTCTTATTACACTCCTTGTTATCAATCTAACTCATATTATTAGTCATATTATGCTTATATGAACGATAGAACGACAATTACTATACTTATTATTCTTATTTTTATCAACCTAACTCATATTATTAGCCATATTATGCTTAAATGATCGGTAGAACGACAATTACTATACTTATTACTCTTATTATTATCAATCTAACTCATATTATTAATCATATTATGCTTATATGATCGATAGAACGACAATTACTATACTTATTACTCTTATTATTATCAATCTAATTCATATTATTAGCCATATTATGCTTATATAACTGATAGGACGACAATTACTATACTTATTACTCTTATTATTATCAATCTAACTCATATTATTAGTCATATTATGCTTATATGAACGATAGAACGACAATTACTATACTTATTACTCTTATTATTATCAATCTAACTCATATTATTAGCCATATTATGCTTATATGATCGATAGGAGGACAATTACTATACTTATTATTCTTATTTTTATCAACCTAACTGATATTATTAGCCATATTATGCTTAAATGATCGATAGAACGACAATTACTATACTTATTACTCTTATTATTATCAATCTAATTCATATTATTAGCCATATTATGCTTATATGATCGATAGAACGACAATTACTATACTTATTACTCTTATTATTATCAATCTAATTCATATTATTAGCCATATTATGCTTATATAACTGATAGGACGACAATTACTATACTTATTACTCTTATTATTATCAATCTATCTCATATTATTAGTCATATTATGCTTATATGAACGATAGAACGACAATTACTATACTTATTACTCTTATTATTATCAATCTAACTCATATTATTAGCCATATTATGCTTATATGATCGATAGGAGGACAATTACTATACTTATTATTCTTATTTTATCAACCTAACTGATATTATTAGCCATATTATGCTTAAATGATCGATAGAACGACAATTACTATACTTATTACTCTTATTATTATCAATCTAACTCATATTATTAGCCATATTATGCTTATATGATCGACAGAACGACAATTACTATTCTTATTACACTCCCTGTTATCAATCTAACTCATATTATTAACCATATTGTGCTTATATGATCGACAGAACGATAATTACTATTCTTATTACACTCCCTGTTATCAACCTAACTCATATTATTAGTCATATTATGCTTATATGAACGATAGAACGACAATTACTATACTTATTATTCTTATTTTTATCAACCTAACTCATATTATTAGCCATATTATGCTTAAATGATCGATAGAACGACAATTACTATACTTATTACTCTTATTATTATCAATCTAACTCATATTATTAGTCATATTATGCTTATATGATCGATAGAACGACAATTACTATACTTATTACTCTTATTATTATCAATCTAACTCATATTATTAGCCATATTATGCTTAAATGATCGATAGAACGACAATTACTATACTTATTAGTCTTATTATTATCAATCTAACTCACATTATTAGCCATATTATGCTTATGTGATCGAAAGAACGATAATTACTATACTTATTACTCTTATTATTATCAATCTAATTCATATTATTAGCCATATTATGGTTATATAACTGATAGGACGACAATTACTATGCTTATTGCTCTTATTATTATCAATCTAACTCATATTATTAGCCATATTATGCTTATGTGATCGAAAGAACGATAATTACTATACTTATTACTCTTATTATTATCAATCTAACTCATATTATTAGCCATATTATACTTATGTGATCGATAGAATGACACCTACTATACTTATTACTCTTATTATTATCAATCTAACTCATATAATTAGCCATATTATGCTTATGTGATCGAAAGAACGATAATTACTATACTTATTACTCTTATTATTATCAATCTAACTCACATTATTAGCCATATTATACTTATGTGATCGACAGAACGACAATTACTATTCTTATTACACTCCCTGTTATCAATCTAACTCATATTATTAACCATATTATGCTTATATGATCGATAGAACGACAATTACTATACTTATTACTTATATTCTTATCAATCTAACTCATATTATTAACCATATTATGCTTATGTGATCGATAGGACGACAATTACTATACTTATTCCTCTTATTATTATCAATCTAACTCATATTATTAGCCATATTATGCCTATATGATCGACAGAACGACAATTATTATTCTTATTACACTCCCTGTTATCAATCTAACTCATATTATTAACCATATTATGCTTATATGATCGATAGAACGACAATTACTATACTCATTACTCTTATTCTTATCAATCTAACTCATATTATTAACCATATTATGCTTATGTGATCGATAGGACGACAATTACTATACTTATTACTCTTATTATTATCAATCTAACTCACATTATTAGCCATATTATGCTTATATGATCGATAGGACGACAATTACTATACTCACTACTCTTAGTATTGTCAATCTAACTCATATGATTAGTCATATTATGCTTATATGATCGATAGAACGACAATTACTATACTTATTACTCTTATTATTATCAATCTAATTCATATTATTAGCCATATTATGCTTATATGATCGATAGGAGGACAATTACTATACTTATTATTCTTATTTTTATCACCTAACTCATATTATAAGCCATATTATGCTTAAATGATCGATAGAATGACAATTACTATACTTATTAGTCTTATTATTATCAATCTAACTCATATTATTAGCCATATTATGCTTATGTGATCGAAAGAACGGTAATTACTATACTTATTACTCTTATTATTATCAATCTAACTCATATTATTAGCCATATTATGCTTATATGATCGATAGAACGACAATTACTATACTTATTACTCTTATTCTTATCAATCTAACTCATATTATTAACCATATTATGCTTATGTGATCGATAGGACGACAATTACTATACTTATTACTCTTATTATTATCAATCTAACTCATATTATTAGCCATATTATGCTTATATGATCGACAGAACGACAATTATTATTCTTATTACACTCCCTGTTATCAATCTAACTCATATTATTAACCATATTATGCTTATATGATCGATAGAACGACAAGTACTATACTTATTACTCCTATTATTATCAATCTAACTCACATTATTAGCCATATTATGCTTATATGATCGATAGGACGACAGTTACTATACTCACTACTCTTATTGTTATCAATCTAACTCATATTATTAGCCATATTATCCTTATATGATCGATAGAACAACAATTACTATTCTTATTACTCTTATTCTTATCAATCTAACTCATATTATTAGCCATATTATGCTTATATGATCGGTAGAACGATAATTACTATACTTATTACTCTTAGTATTGTCAATCTAACTCATATTATTAGTCATATTATGCTTATATGATCGATAGAACGACAATTACTATACTCATTACTCTTATTATTATCAATCTAACTCATATTATTAGCCATATTATGCTTATGTGATCGACAGAACGACAATTATTATTCTTATTACACTCCCTGTTATCAATCTAACTCATATTATTAACCATATTATGCTTATATGATCGACAGAACGACAATTACTATACTCATTACTCTTATTCTTATCAATCTAACTCATATTATTAACCATATTATGCTTATGTGATCGATAGGACGACAATTACTATACTTATTACTCTTATTATTTTCAATCTAACTCACATTATTAGCCATATTATGCTTATATGATCGATAGAACGACAATTACTATACTTATTACTCTTAATATTATCAATCTAATTCATATTATTAGCCATATTATGCTTATATGATCGACAGAACGACAATTACTATTCTTATTACACTCCCTGTTATCAATCTAACTCATATTATTAACCATATTATGCTTATATGATCGACAGAACGATAATTACTATTCTTATTACACTCCCTGTTATCAATCTAACTCATATTATTAGCCATATTATGCTTATATGATCGGTAGAACGATAATTACTATACTTATTACTCTTAGTATTGTCAATCTAACTCATATTATTAGTCATATTATGCTTATATGATCGATAGAACGACAATTACTATACTTATTACTCTTATTATTATCAATCTAATTCATATTATTAGCCATATTATGCTTATATAACTGATAGGACGACAATTACTATACTTATTACTCTTATTATTATCAATCTAACTCATATTATTAGTCATATTATGCTTATATGAACGATAGAACGACAATTACTATACTTATTACTCTTAGTATTGTCAATCTAACTCATGTTATTAGTCATATTATGCTTATATGATCGATAGAACGACAATTACTATACTCATTACTCTTATTATTATCAATCTAACTCATATTATTAGCCATATTATGCTTATATGATCGATAGAACGACAATTACTATACTCATTACTCTTATTATTATCAATCTAACTCATACTATTAACCATATTATGCAGATATGATCGATAGAACGACAATTACTATACTCATTACTCTTATTATTATCAACCTAACTCATATTATTAGCCATATTATGCTTAAATGATCGATAGAACGACAATTACTATACTTATTAGTCTTATTATTATCAATCTAACTCATATTATTAACCATATTATGCTTATATGATCGATAGAACGACAATTACTATACTTATTACTCTTATTATTATAAATCTAACTCATATTATTAGCCATATAATGCTTATATGATCGATAGAACGACAATTACTATACTTATTACTCTTATTATTGTCAATCTAACTCATATTATTAACCATATTATGCTAATATGATCGATAGAACGACAATTACTATACTTATTATTCTTATTTTTATCAACTTAACTCATATTATTAGCCATATTATGCTTAAATGATCGATAGAACGACAATTACTATACTCATTACTCTTATTATTATCAATCTAACTTATATTATTAGTCGTATTATGCTTATATGATCGATAGAACGACAATTACTATACTTATTACTCTTATTATTATCAATCTAATTCATATTATTAGCCATATTATGCTTATATAACTGATAGGACGACAATTACTATACTTATTACTCTTATTATTATCAATCTAACTCATATTATTAGTCATATTATGCTTATATGATCGACAGAACGACAATTACTATTCTTATTACACTCCTGTTATCAATCTAACTCATATTATTAACCATATTATGCTTATATGATCGACAGAACGATAATTACTATTCTTATTACACTCCTTGTTATCAATCTAACTCATATTATTAGTCATATTATGCTTATATGAACGATAGAACGACAATTACTATACTTATTATTCTTATTTTTATCAACCTAACTCATATTATTAGCCATATTATGCTTAAATGATCGGTAGAACGACAATTACTATACTTATTACTCTTATTATTATCAATCTAACTCATATTATTAATCATATTATGCTTATATGATCGATAGAACGACAATTACTATACTTATTACTCTTATTATTATCAATCTAATTCATATTATTAGCCATATTATGCTTATATAACTGATAGGACGACAATTACTATACTTATTACTCTTATTATTATCAATCTAACTCATATTATTAGTCATATTATGCTTATATGAACGATAGAACGACAATTACTATACTTATTACTCTTATTATTATCAATCTAACTCATATTATTAGCCATATTATGCTTATATGATCGATAGGAGGACAATTACTATACTTATTATTCTTATTTTTATCAACCTAACTGATATTATTAGCCATATTATGCTTAAATGATCGATAGAACGACAATTACTATACTTATTACTCTTATTATTATCAATCTAATTCATATTATTAGCCATATTATGCTTATATGATCGATAGAACGACAAT